>NW_027366618.1:0-68977 GCF_046119375.1 Phyllobates terribilis | reverse complement strand
AAATGGACGAAAACTCGAAGAGAAGGTAGAAGAGGAGATGCTGCGAAAGGATTATGAGGAGATGTCACGTCCGAGACATGGGCGTCATGATCGCGATTTGGTCTCAGAGAAAATGTCACGATCGCGATAGGCTGATCACGACCGCGATGACGGTGATTTGGTTTCTGGAAAAAATCAACTATCGCGATTAAGCCCCACTTTAGCAGATCAAGACCGCGACCAATTGTCACGACCTCCTTCTGCACTCGACGAGCCTAAGTCTTCAACGTCACGATCGAAACCCAGTGATCACGATCATGACTCCGTTCCAGTATGTGCCAACGATGACTATGAGGATAGGGGCGACTTCATGCTACGACAAGAAAACTATGTGAGGCCCAACTTCCCTCCCTTATACTCTGAGATCGGGTAGATCATGTCGGCCGATAACAATTTCAGCGCCTCTTTCTTTTCCACTTCCATCATATGCGGATTTAATCGCCGCTGAGGTTGTCGGCTTGGCTTAGCTCCTTCGTCTAGTAAGATCATGTGCATGCATGTAGATGGGATTATTCCCTTGATGTTGGCAATGGACCATACTAACGCTGTGATGTTGCTTCTCAAAACCTCCACCAACTTCTCTTCCCGTTCCTTTCCGAGAGCACTCGAAATGATGACCGGCAACGTATATCCTTGGCCTAGAAAAGCATATTTTAGATGCGGAGGTAACTCTTGTTGCTCAATGGTGGGTGTCTGCACAATAGAAGGGAGAAATTTCTCGCTCGAAAATGTAAGTAACGTGGGCCCACCAGCAAAAAGGGTACCTGGAGCATCAAATTCATCTAGAACCTCATGCACATCAATAGGTAGTATCATATCATGCTTAATAGAGCTTACAATGCTATTTTCTACGACAGATTTAAGTGAATAAATCCAACACACATCAAAAACTTCCTGAACAATAGGATCAATTACATCAATGGCCAAAATGGAATTATCATTCGTAGGTTTATCATAGCCTCAAATATGTTAAAACGAACCACATCTCCATCAACTTGCTCTGCAGCGGAGTCGCGATCGAGATCCACTATTCGCGGTCGAGAAGTCGAGGCTTCGGGTAAACTGGGACAAATTCGCGATCAAGATGCTGGGTCGCGGTCGAGAAATTTTTCGGAATTTTGTGTACTGTCATCTCGGTCGAGACTCTCTTGTCGCGGTCGAGAATTTTCAACTGGGACCAAGTCGCGGTCAAGACCCACATTTTGCGATCGAGAAATATGTTCAGGAACCGTTTTCTGCAGCAGCTCTTCTTCTCCCTTTTCCTCGTGTTATCGTCCACTCCTTAGTTGCACAGCGCTGATGTTCTCCCTCGGATTCCTCTCGGTTTGGGCGGGTGGTTTCTCGAGGTTTGCGTTGTAAGGTTGGAGACAGCCTCAGCCAATTGCCCAAATTTCTTTTCGAGATTTTTGATGCTGGATTCGGTAGTTTGAGCATGATCGGCGAAGTTCTTCCTCAACGATCTAAGCATTTCCTCCATAGATGGCTCATGGGATCTAGGTTGGTATGGGACACGGTTATAGTTGTTTGAATATTGAAATTGTTTTTGTTGGTTTCTTTCACCATCTTGGTCGTTCCATCGGGGTCTAGGAGGTCCAAAACCTCCCATAGAGTGCACCTCAGCGATGGTCGGGTCCTGTAGTTGCGGGCATGCGTTTGTGTGATGGTTGTCATCTTCGCAGATCGCACAAAGTCTTACTGGTTGTTGGTTTCCAATGGCGATATTCTTAATCATGCTTTTCAATTCGGCTATCTCACTCTTCCATCTGGGCTCTCCGGAATCCACAACGTTTAATTCTTTCCTTGTGTAAGTCCTTCAAAAACTTCTCGTTCCCTCAGCAATCTGATTTCGTCGTGCTCTAGATTCGGCGGGAGTCAAATTCAGCACACTCCTGTTACACGCAGCGTAAACTAACCTCCTTTCATTGGCTAGTAACCCATTATAGAAGTGGGTTACCAAGTCTTTCTCCTCAAACCCATGGAATGGGCAGCACGCACACAGTCTCGCGAACCTTTCGACATAGTCATACAACGTCTCAGCGTCCTGCTGTTTGATAACTTGCATTTAGGATAGTTTAGGGCATGTTTATTTCTTCTCATTAGGTTGGTTTTGTTTTATTTTCGATAGGTTTGTTTCTTTTTCGTTTAGATTTCTAGTGTTCGGAGTCTACCCTTGCGTTATGTGTTTTTAGGATGAATTGGAGGCGTTTTTGATGATCGTGGACTATATCTTGGGGAAGCTCATGTGGATGACTTGGATGTGCAATGCCGGGGTCAAGAACGTGTGGTGCAACGAGTAAAAGAAGATTGAAGTGAAGCCTATGCAGAGTGAGACTCGGCCGAGTTGTAGCCCGAGTCAGAATACCAAAGCATCACCCTCGCACAGTGAGACTCGGCCTGAGACTCGGCCGAGTCGTGGACCGAGTCGTGCTCTGAGTCCCGTTCCGAGAAGAATGAATTTCCACGTAACTCGGCCTGAGACTCGGCCGAGTTACGGGCCGCGTCAGGACGATTTTTCCTCCTCTAACCTAGGTATAAAAGGAACTTTTCTTGGGGACTCTTGGGTAGACCTTTTGGGGATTAGAAAACTTTTGGAGATCTAAAAAACCCTAGGAGAAAGCTTGTGGATTGGATAACTTGGATTGGATTGAAGTTGAATGGTATGTTGTTTATTACAATGAATTTGATTTCTTCCTTCTCCATGTCTAGCTAAGCTTCAATTTCCATGGTTGGGTGAACCCTATGATGGAGTAGATGAGTTTTTATGATGATTTTTGGTTGATTGATTATTTGAATGAAGTTTGATTCTCTCCTAGGATGCTTATTGCCCTAATACTATTGTAATAGGAAATCCTACTATCATTTGAGTCCGAGAGGAGATTTTGATTTTAGGGATTGATTATTTGAGTTTACATTTGTCAATTCATGTTAGATCCCTAGGGAGAACTTGAGAATTATTTGCATGAGAGTGATCTAATTTCTCTAGTGGAATTTTAAACTATCGTAGTTGATCGATGATTGAATAGATTATGCGAGCGCGAGAGCGGAAGTTGATTTGTTTGTCATTTGATCTCTAAGAAGCGTAAAGGGTCTAGTTTAGGATAGCCTTGCACGAGAGTGACTGCTAGTCGAATCTAGGCACGTGCACTTATAGTCTGAGAAGAGGTAGTGCTGACATTAGATAGTTGGTCCTTCGAACGACATTCAATTCGGAAGTTAACCATATATCATCTTAATCTCATTGAAACATCATAGTGGGGATCCTAACCTTGGAAGTCTTTCTCTATTGATAACTTCGTGTTACCTGTTGGTTTGAATTCGGTCATAAACTATTCACTCCGTGATCTTTGGCTTAGTCTATTCGTTGGCATAACAATTGATACTACATAGTCCCTGTGTTCGACACCTTGATACTATAACCGAACTCGTTCGCTTGCGAGTGTTGGATTTATCCGCATCACTGTTCCACCATTGCAATAGCTCTTTTCAATGCAACCGCCTTCTTGGACGGGAAATACTTACTCAAGAAAGCTTTGTGAAGTTTCTCCCAAGTGTCAATACTTCCGGTGGGTAGCAGATAGTACCATTGACGCGCGATGTCTTTCAGCGTAAGACCAAAACTTTCATCTTGATTTGCTCATCGGTGACGTTACTCGGCTTACTGCAGCTGTAGATGTCTTGGAACTCACTAAGATGCATGGTCGGGTCCTCCCCAACCAATCCATGAAAATTTCGGTAGCAAATTGATGAATCCGATCTTTAGTACAAACGTGATGCCGACATTCAGGGCAGGCAGCGTCACTCCTAAGTGTTGTTGCATCAAATCAGGGTCCGTAAGCTCACGCAACATTCTGGCCGCCATCGATTCGATCACTAGATTTTGTACAGATTCTCGCAGATTGCATAGATGCGTCCGCTCTATCTCTGGAATGAAATTAAGCAAATATGAATTAGTGGCGCGAGTGGGGCCCATAAGATAGGTCCATACCAAGATAACACAAAAAGAAACAAACTATAACAGTTGGCTCCCCGGCAACGGCGCCAAAATTTGACAGGCATAAAACGGTCGTTGTTCCTATCAAAGATAATCCAACTAAACAATCCACTAGTAAAGTCGAATCACAAGAGAGCCACAACGATAGCTTGTTTCTATTATGTTCCCTAGTAGTAACTAGGGGGTTTTGTATTTTTTTATCTAACGACCAGTAATAAAACGTTGGTTGTTGGATTTGTAAACTTATAACGATGGAAATCTCACTCTTTTAGTATCAGTGCATCATTCTTATGTAAAGTTGATCATTGAATTCTATTAATCTTATAGTCTTACTTATCCAATCCAATTGTCCTACTCTCTGTTCGTAATTAGCAACTAGTCCAAATAGTCCTAGAAACCCTTGTTGGAAGCATTAACCAAAGAAATCCTAATGTTCAAAAGCTTAACAGCATAAAGATAAAAGATAAGTAGGCCTATGCAATACCATTGGCAAATCACTGATACTCGACATAGGTTTATAATCTCTACAAAAGAAGCACTCGTAAATAGTCTATGCTAATTCTGATTGCTACCTAAAAGACAAGACTTTTCAAATCGAATTATCAAGCCTAGCAATATGAATGAATAATAATCAACCTAGTTTACAACCTAGATAAAATCAAGATCAATCAACAGTCAATAAAGCACAAGAGATCATAAAGCAATTCTGAATTAAACTTAGAGCAATAACATAAGAATTCTCACAAACATTCCTTAGAATAATGGTCTCAACCTAAGAGTGAACTAGTAGGAACTTAGCCAGACATAGCCAAGAGAAAGGAATACATAATTATGATGAAAACTAACCAAGGATGAAGGTGAAAATGACACAAAGGTGGGATCTTTCTTCTTGGCTGCAGAATTTCTAAGGATGAATTGTAAAAGTGAACATAAGGTCTTTCGAACCTAAAAACTAAAGGTTTATATAGTATCTAGTGATAGGGAAATAAAATAATTAAAAAGAAATAATAAAATAGGGAAATAGATCAGATTTCGGCCAAAAATAAGCAATTGGGCCGGTCCATCGTCCGCAGTTGCGGTCGACAATTGTGATTCTCGATCGCAAATTGGCCCCAGTTCTCAGAGTCGGCGGATGTCTCGATCGTGAATGGAAAGTCTCGAACGCGAAATGTCTACTGAGGCAAAATCTCGAACGCGACTTTGTAGTCTCGATCGTGAATTCTTCTCTGTGGCTCGGCTCGGTCGTGACACCTCCTCTCGGTCGTGAGGCCTTCTCTCGAACTGGTCTTCGATCTTCTACAAGCATCGAGGTAGCTCGGCTTCGCCTCTAGGCTTCTTCATGGGTGTAGGTGTGGTATCCTTCTCTCTATATCCGTCCCAAGTGCACTAAAAGTGAGTACAAACAGGATCTCCCGTAATAAAACATCAAAATAACGCTTATGAGCATCCCGCAAATCCATAAATGAACACCATACCAGTTCCGAGAATACCACTCAATAAGCACCTAAACACCACTAATCCTAAGCTAATAGTCGCTAGTTAACACCATATAATAAGCTCCTATAAGCAATCCAGAAGAAGATAGCAAAGAAATTCTCGGACCTAGGGATGTATCACCGGTGAGAAAAGGATCAATAAGGTCATGCTGGATCTAGGTGCTTCTATTAATGTCATGCCTTATTCGTTATATAAGCTGCTAGGGCTAGGACACCTGACTGAAACAGGGATTGTGATTCAGCTTGCTGACAGGTCAACGGTATTCCCGAAAGGGATAGTCAAGGATGTGTTGCTAATGGTTGATAAGTTGATATTTCCAGCTGCTTTTTATGTGCTAGATATGGAGCATGACAAACAGGTTGCACCTATTCTTCTGGGTAGGCCCTTCATGAAAGAAGCGAATACTAAAATAGATCTTGACAGTGGGTCGTTGACACTTGAATTTGACGGAGATATAGTTAGCTTTAACATATTTGAGACTATGAAACATCCTACGAATGATAACTCTTTTTACTCTATTGATGTAATTGACCCTATTGTTCAGAAATTTTTTGATGTATGTAAGATTGATTCACTTAAATGTGTCGTAGAAAATAGCATTGTAAGCTCTAAGGAGCATGATATGATACTATCCGCTGATGTGCATGATGTACTAGCTAAGTTTGATGCTCTAAGTACACTTTTGGCCGATAGGCCCGCGTTACTTACATTTTCGAGCGAGAAACTGCTCCCTTCTATTGTGTAGGAACCCACCATTGAGCTGCAAGAGCTACCTTCGCACCTAAAGTATGCATTCCTCGACCAAGACAACACTTTGCCAATCATCATCTCATGTGCTCTTGGTAAGGAACAGGAAGAGAAGCTGGTGCAAGTCTTGAAAAGCAACATCACAACATTAGGATGGTCCATTGCCGACATCAAAGGGATAAGCCCCTCCACCTGCATGCATAGAATTCTACTTGATTAAGGAGCTAAACCGAGCCTACAACCTCAATGATGATTAAATTCTCCCATGATGGAGGTGGTAAAGAAAGAGGTGCTTAAATTGCTGTCAACCGACACGATCTATCCAATCTCGGACAGCCGATATGTTAGCCCGACTCAAGTCGTTAGGAAGAAGGGAGGAATCACTATAGTAGATAATGTGGCTGGTGAGATGGTGCCGTAAAGAACACAGAATGGATGGTGTGTCTGCATGGACTATCGAAATCTATACGCGGTAACCCGTAAGGATCACTTCCATCTCCCCTTTATTGACCAAATGCTAAAACGACTTGTAGGTCGCTGATATTATTGTTTTCTCGATGGATACTCGGGCTACTTCCAGGTGTCCATAACGCCGGAAGATCAAGAGAAGACTACTTTCACATGTCTTTTTGGCACCTCTGCATACCGCAGAATGTCGTTCGGACTATGCAACGCACCTGGTACATTCCAACGGTGTATGATGAGCATCTTCTCTGAGTATATTGAGAATTCTATTGAGGTATTCATGGATGACTTTATAGTCCATGGCGATTTGTTTGATGCATGTCCGCATAATTTGACACTTGTGCTACAAAGGTGTGTACAAACCAATTTGGTTTTGAATTCTAAAAAGTGTCACTTTATGGTCAATCACGACATTTTATTGGGTCATATTGTATCCTATAAGGGGATTGAGATTGATAAGGAGAAGATTGACATAATTCAATCTTTACCTTATCCTACTAATGTGCGCGAAGTTCGTTCTTTTCTAGGCCATGCAGGATTCTGTAGCGGGTTTATAAAAGACTTCTCCAAGATCGCGACACCACTATGTGAGCTGCTGAAGAAGGAGGTGGATTTTGTTTTCAGCGACGAGTGTAAACTTTCATTGAAAACTTTAAAATCACACCTCACTGTTGCGCATATTTTCAAAGCACAGGATTGGTCCCTACCATTCGAGATCATGTGCGACGTCGACGACTATGTCGTAGGAGCCGTTCTTGGACAGAAGGTTAAGCGAGCAATGCATGTCATCTACTACGCCTCAATGACCCTGAGCGGCGCCCAAAAGTACTACTCCACCACCGAAAAAGAGTTGCTAGCGGTAGTCTACCCCCTGGATAAATTCAGATAGTATTTACTTGGCGTTAAGGTGATCATCCACACCGATCACGCAGCTATCCGGTACCTCATGACAAAGAAGGAGTCCAAGCCTAGACTGATCTGGTGGGTTTTATTGTTGAGCGAGTTCAACGTGAAGATTCGGGACAAAAAGGGGTCCGAGAACTCCGTGGCGGACCATCTCAGCCGCATATTTCATGATGGTGGTGAGGAGGCAAGTCCGAAGCTGGGCGTCTTCTTGGACGAGTCCTTGTGCCAAATTAAAATTTCATATGCCCAGAAAACACAAGTGTCACGACCGCGATACCCCCTCACGATCAAGATGTCAGACCCTGACAAGAATCAGACGAAGTCGATGAAAACTGGACCGAAGTCCGCTGTCGCGACAGGTATATCATGATCGCTACTTGGTCGCAGTTAATTTCGACCCAGATGCCACGACCGCGACATATCATCACGATCGTGACGTGACTCCAGAACTGCCTATATACACGTCAGAAGCTATATACACCTCCGAAGCTCAATTGCTTGCTCTTCGCTCCCTTAAGCCACGGTACGCACACATTTTGAACTACCTAGTTCAAGAGGAGTTCCCTCCTAACTACACCAAATCTCAACGCGACAAAATCAAGAGTGAGGCTAAATACTATGTGTGGGATGACCCTTACTTGTGGAAACATTGTGTGGATAAGGTAATCCGACGATGCCTCCCGGATAACGAGGTACAATCTGTCCTTTCTTTTTGTCACTCGTACACATGTAGGGGGCATTTCGGGCCCAATAAGACTGCTAGGAAGGTACTTGACAAATGTTTCGTTTGTCCACAAATCTATCGAGATGCATATGCTTTTTTTCAATCTTGTGATAGGTGCCAAAGGGTAGTGAAAATAACCCGAAGGAATGAAATGCCACAAGCAACTTTGGTTTTTTTGTGAGATTTTCGATGTTTAGGGGATAGACTTTATGGGACCTTTTCCTAACTCTTTCGGGCATCTATATATATTGATTGCGGTGGACTATGTTTCCAAATGGGTGGAAGCAAAAGCAACCAGAACTGATGATTCGAAAGTAGTTGCAGGTTTCCTTAAGGATAACATTTTTTTTAGATTTGGAATCCACCTTGCCCTTATCAGCGATCAGGGTACCCACTACTGCAATAAGACGGTGAGCGCCCTACTAAAGAAATATGGAGTAACTCAACGAATCTCTACAGCATACCATCCACAGAGCAACGGTCAATCCGAGGTTTCTAATCGACAAATCAAAGGTGTGCTGGAAAAGACGGTTGCACCGAATAGGAAGGATTGGAGTCTCCGCCTCGATGACGCACTATGGGCCTACCGCACCTCCTAAAAAACACCCATTGGGATGTCCCCATACCGTCTAGTGTTCGGAAAGGGATGTCATCTGCCAGTGGAGCTCGAGCATAAATCATGGTGGGCGGTCCAAAAATGTAATATGGAGATAAATGAGGCGGGCGAGCACTGGAAACTGCAGCTGCATGAGCTTGAAGAGATACGCCGAAAAGCGTACGAGAACGCGACGATATACAAAGAAAAGACCAAAGCGTGGCATGACAAGCACATTCTGCGCAAGGATTTCAATGTGGGAGACAAGGTCCTACCCTACAACTCGCGCCTTCAACTCTTTCCGGAGAAGCTGCGGTCTAGATGGAGCGGGCCCTATGGATAGCCCGTGTATTTCCGCATGGGTCGGTGGAGCTTTTCGACAAGGGAAACCATAATAATTTCAAAGTAAACGGTCAAAGGTTAAAAACTTACCATGAAAGATTCTCCAACGAGGTGATTGAACAGATAGCCCTTGAGGAGCCCGGGACGGTTAATTGAGAAGGGAGATTACATCAACGACGTTAACTAAGGCGCTAATCGGGAGGCAACCCAAGGGAGTCTTACTAACGTTTCTCCCATCATTTTTTTTTGTTTTATAGGCAAATTGCGGAGCCAGCATCAGGAGGTCGTCGGAGGAGGAAAAATGCTGATCTCGTACCACAGTTACTCGTGTCAGGATCCTGACACTATGTCACGGTTGTGATGCGATCGGAAATATCCCCCCCTTTGTTCACCACGAACGAAACAGCAATTCAACATTCCACAGATCTTCTTCTTTTTTCAATTTTATGGTGTCCTCTTTTGCTGCATTGAGGACAATGCGCGATTCAAGTGTGGGGAGAGGAGTTGACTATCGAGGTGTTTGCTATGCAGCTGTTTTTGGGTGCTTCTGCTATTCTGCTGATTTGCTTTATGTTTCTGAGTCTTTGCTGATGTGTTTTGATGTTTTATATTGAGTCTATACCGGATATTTCAAGAACCTTTGCTTTATTATTATTTAAAAAAAATTCAAAAAAACCCAGGAGAGTAGAAAATGATTGGATCGAAAAGGGGGACTCCAACAAAAAAAAGTATTAAAAAAATATTAAAAATAAAAAGAATAAAAACCACGCAAGTAAAAATGGATTAAAAAGGAAAAGGTGGGTGTCTGAAAAGAAAAAGAAAAAGAAATAGTTCCTACCATTTAGAATTTTGGTGAAAACCCGAAAGGGCACCGGGATTACATTGTTGTGATTATTTAGTTGATTGAATCATTTATTGGCGTCGGAGACATAAGAAGGGAGTTGAAGGATTGTCTCGGGTTTTTAGGATTCACCAAGGATAGTTAAGAAGTTAGTATTTAGCCTTTTACTCCTCTGTTTTTGAGCTTATTGTTATCCATATTTCGCATGCTCACCCTTTCATTAGTTCATCAGATTTGTTATACACTATTGGCGGTTGTATTAGATTCTAGGATTAGATTTCTATTTATGGGAGTTGGATGCATATTGTTGTGGTTGTGATATGCAGATTTCTTGATTAGGATTGGTGGTTGTGAGGTATGGTTTGTTTATATTGTTTAGTGGTTTAGGACATTAATTAAAGATAAGGTATAAGAAGTGTATAAGCGAGTGGGAGAATCGATTTTTATCTTTATTATCATTATTTATGTACCCTTACCCTTAGAGGAGATTAGGATGTCCACCTCTGCTTTATTGCACATCACTTGGTTCAATTTCATTATTGTATGGAGTGGTGAAATATGAAGTGGAGAACTAAGGAGATATTTGGGTAGGTCATCCCTGAGAGATAAGAAGATAGATCAGAGTTAGGTTAGTGCTCATTTTACCCTTGGAGTTTGAAGTATAGTCGCTAGCAGACTGTCTCTACACTTACTGTAGACCTTTGTGCTTATAGGAGGAGTGAGCTTTATTTTGCTTACTCGAGGACAAGCAAGGTTTAAGTGTGGGGAATTTTGATAGGAGCTTATTATATGGTGTTAACTAGCGACTATTAGATTAGGAATAATGGTGTTTAGGTGCTTAACGAGTGGTATTCCCGGAATCCGGTTTGGAGTTTATTTATGGATTAGCGGGATGCTCGTAAGAAGTATTTAGTGGTTTTATCACGTAAATCCCGGTTGTACTCATTTTTAGTGCATTCAGGATGGAGATAGAGGAAGTATACCACGCCTTCACCCAAGGAGAAGCCGAGAGGCGAAGCCGAGCTACCTCGGCGCTTGTAGAAGACCGAAGACCATCTTAGAAGAAGCTATCACGACCGAGATGGAGCATCACGACCGAGATTTAGTCTCAGGAGAAGTTGTCACGACCGAGACAACAATGTCGCGACCACGACTTAGCCGCAGTTGAGATGTCACGATCGTGACTCCTATCACGATCGCTACTGCCCACGAACTTGATAACTGGAGCAATGTCACGATCGCGACTCTCATGTCACGATCGTGACGCGGACACGGACGTGCCTTTAAATGAAGATTTGATCCGAGATTTTACATTTTATTTCCACATCTTTTTAGTTATTTCCATTTATTTTATTTCCCTTTTATTAGAGACTATATAAGCCTTAGGAAATTAGGTTAGAATCATCCTTGACTTCATTATTCTTTTGCCACATTTATTTAGAGAGAATTCAACAGCAGCCAAGAAGAAAGCTTCCACCTTTACCATCATCCCTTGTTTGTTTTCCCATCATTCATCCATATTATTCATTTCTTTCGGTGGCTATGTTTGGCAAAGTTCTCTATAGTTCACTCTTAAGGCTGAAGCCATTGTTTTAGGTTTGTTGTGAGGTTTCTTATGTTTATGTTCTAAAGTTAATTTCAGGATTGTTTTATAATCTCTTGTGCTTTATTGATTTCATTGATTGATCTTTATTTTATCTAGGTTGCAAACTAGGTTGATTATTATCCATCATAATGATAGGGTTGATAATTCGATTTGAAATGTCTTGTCTTTAGGTAGCAAGCAGAATTTGCATAGACTATTTTCGAGTGCTTATTGTGTAGAGATTATAAACCTGTGTCGAGTATCGGTGATTTGCCAATGGTATTGCATATGCCTACTTATCTTTGATCTTTATGCTATTGTGCTTTTGAACCTTGGGATTTCCTTGGTTATTTCTTACAATAAGGGTTTCTTGGACTATTTGGACCAGTTGCAATTTACGAACAAAGAGTAGGACAACAAAATTAACCAATTCAGAATATAAATTAAAAGAATTTGATGATCAACATTCCAATTGAATAATGCGCTGATGCTAGAAAGAGTGAGCTCCATAATCATAATTGTGTACAACCCAACCAATATCGCTTTTACATTTGCTCAATTTCTTTACACATAACCCCCCCCCCCCATTGTTACTACTTGGTAGTACCATAGGAAATAAACTAAAGTTCTCGCTCTCTTGGGATTCAACCCCTGCTTACCGCTTTACTAGCGGATTTGTTAAGTTGGGTATCTTTGATAAGCACAACGACCATTAGTCGCCCATCAGTTGATCATTTGAAGAGAGATGGTTGCGTCACAATTCGGAATTACAAAATTAATTTTTTGGCTCTCCTACAATTCTTAATTCCATCAGAACCCGCTGCCTAGAGAATTTCCATTAGGATTTTTTATTAGTGACTACTACATCCAATTTGTTACGTAGGCTTATGAAGCATAGTTGTTAGGTGATTCAAATGAGGAGAGAATAGATCTAGAACACCTTTGTCCACGCATAGAAAGAAGTGTTGTGACTCAGTTTTTTTACTGATGATCCGCCATGTATAGGGACAAGCCGCAGAGACGTGCTTCTTATGACAATGATAGCACACCAAGACAGACATGAGAATACCATGATACGACTACACCTAGAGACATGTGAGGACTTTGATTCTTCATTGAAAACAGTTGGCATTATGCTTCACCCACTTCCTAGCTCAGTGAGTCTTTTAACATTCTTTTCCCTTATTATATAATTCACTTTGTTTTGTCTATACTTTTTTGCATAGTCTTGTTGTTTTAATCATGATTTGATGTGGGTAGTTGTAATTTTATTTTCGAGGTTATCTCGTCTGTATATATATGATCGTACATTTCCCAGTTTACTGTAGTTAATTTTTTTATGTAGCAGTATTTTCGAAAAAACATATAAATAAATACGAAAGAAGGATGAAAAAATAATTAACAAAGTCAACAAAAGGCTATGAAAGAAGAAGTGCGACAAAAGATTCCTGAAGGCACAAAAACATGTCACCTTTCAAATTCACCATTACTTCCACCATGTTTCCGATTCTTTTTCCGTACTTAATGTTTTCGCTTCCACCGTTTTACGCCATTTCTAGCACTGAAAACATTTCTATCACTTTCTTCCATGTCGCCTGATCTTTGGTTTTCCTACCTTGATCTTGGGGTCAATCCATCATCCAGCATTATTTCACAGTTATACGAAGTAAATAATTTCATATTGATAACATCCATTGTTTTCCCTGAGTATCGAGGCAAAGTATCACACCAGAAGCCACGACGTACCCCGCATCTTTAATGCAACACCTGCGTTCATGTCCTAGTGTTCAACTGTGTCTTGTTTGGTAATGCCTGTATAAATATTATAACTTATGTTTGATTTCCTCTTGTTTACCCCTTTCTCTATATGTTTCTATGTTTTTCTATACCATTTCGTTTGAGTGGGATATCTACATTAAGGACAATGCTAATGTTAAGTATGAGATAAGATAGTTTATTATTGAGCGAACGTTTTTAGCGAGAAAAAATTTAGTGTAAAAACGGAAGTTGATTGAGCGAGCGTTTTTAGCGATGTGTTGTTTGAGGAGATCGAACAGTAAAACAAGAGCGTTGTGTGAAAAGAATGAGTAGATTCAGCGTTAAGAGTTTTTTATAGGAAAGTATTAATTGCAAACATTTTTACCGCATTTATCCTAAATTCGCTAAAGTCTTCTTCTTCCTCCCACAACCTACAGAAAACAAAAACACACACCCACTAAACACATTTTCCCATTCTCAATGTCGTTTCTACAAGGACGTATTGGTGACTGCCTACCGTATAGAGGCGCCCGCTGCAAATTATTTTTGAGGTCAATCTGCACCCGCCTTTCCATTGTTTCAATATTTATTCGACTCTGATATTTCAATTCGTACATTATGAGTATGTGTGCTGACCCACGACATCCGAGGCAAGTCCGAATCGTCCACCTCTGTCCAAGAGGGCAATGTTAATTATTGATGTGGTGAAGATTCTATGAAATGTCGCGTGTCAAGATCTCATTAGCACCATGTTCTTAGATCGCTACGAAGAGTGGGACTTGCACGAGCTTGTAGGATTTTAGGTGCCTCCCGCTGATGATGGGCACGAGCAGATAGATATTGGTTATGCTCTGTAGGCCTAGGAGTGTGTTAAACTCTTGACCAATGTGTCACTGACTATATAGCTTTATAGGGCACTCGTTCGGGACGATGTATTCGTTTATGGCGGATTTGTAGACAAGGATAAATCACCATGATCAACATATGAGTATTTTGTTATGATAGATACCGAACTATGATGCTTTATGTAGGTCCCACTACCCAGACTATCCACCACCTTACCAGTACCGGTATCTTTTTATTTTCCCTTTGATCTTCATATTTGTTTGATTTTCACATTGAAGATATTTTTAATTTAAGTTTTGGGGAGTATATTGAATTTTTTATGTATGTTTCTTAATAAAATAAATAGATAAAAGAGGCATAAATAAAAAAGTCAAAATTAAATCATGAGATGAGTGATAACCTTTGGAGACAATCATGCAATAAGCAGGTAATTTAGCTGGTGTAAGACGTGAATTTATTTTTTTTAGAGATGTGAGGTTAGTAAGATTACAAATGGAAATGAAAGTGTTAGGTGAAAACCAGAAAGGACGCGTGAACAAGAATTTGAGTGAGAAGAATTTGAGTGTCTTACGATGTTTAGATTCATATTTCAAGCAACTTAAGAAGTGGAGTATATGGGGTTTGCGTGTAGGATTTCATCTGAAGGTATAAGGTGTAGATTAATTTCTAATTTATTGTTGCCTCTCATTTTTGCTTCATGATATATTATCTCTTTGTGGATTTTTTTGAGCTTACATGACATATTTCACGGTTTTTTATCACTAATTTTTTTAGAGATTTTTGGTGCACATCTTTAATGGTATGGATTAGATTCTAGGAATAGATTTCTTTTCCTAGAGTTTGATTCATATTGTTATAGTTACGCTATGCAAATCTTTATTTAGGAATTGGTGGTTTCATTTGTGTTTGTTGTGGATTTGACATTATTTAGAGGAGTTAGGATATTATTTGAGTTTGGAGTTGTGATGTGATGACATGGAGTTGTTTTGTTTTGTTTTATTTTTCTTTTGTTTTAGAGAAGATTAGGATAATCTTATGAGCGTTATTTCTATGGTTACATGAGTTTCTACGACGATATCTTATTGTGACTACATTTTGTGAGATTGAGAGTATTTGATATACGAGAGTTGGATATTGATGTATTAGGTTGGGTCTGTTGGAGAGTGTGTTTATTGTATGTTGATTCTATGTTGAGCGACTTGTACTTGGGATATACATGGTTTATTATGTGAGCCAATCATGATGGTTTAATTCACAAGATTTAGCAGACATTTATGTTAGTTTTAAGCCATATTAGTTGAGTTGTAATTTCCCAAGTCAGAAGAAAGATTATCAATCATTCATGGTTTTTTACGCACATTTGAGAATATTAGAGAGTATCTGTCAAAGCTGCTATAAAATGGAGGAGTTTCAATAAATGAAAAAGTCGAAGTTATAGTTTCCACATGGGGAAAGTCGACAGAGTCGAGACCACAACCCACACCATTTGTGCCGCACCTAGGATTTAGTAAACGATATCTTGTTTTCGGTGATTAGTTAGTCAGTTATCGAAGATAGGAAGATATCATCAACTTTCCAACCTCCGCGACCCACCCCTTTTTGCTGCTCCTCATGCCCACCAAGAGACGACAATTCTATGTTGTCTTGTGTTTCACCTACAGAGATAAACTATTATATTAATAATTTAGTACTAGTTTATTTAGATTAGATTTGATTTTATTGTTTTATTAGTTTTTGTTAAATGGTGGAATTAGGAAAACTTAGTCTCCTATAAAAGGAGCCTTTCTCCCTATGAAAAAGAGTTTACAAGGTCAGATAATTAGTTAGTTTTTAAAATTTATAGTTCATAGTTATGTGGAACTAGTTTACCATACATTGTTTTGCTTGACTATTGAAGTTTATAAAGGATTTCGGTTTTTGCAAGTGTTTCCATATCAGTAGTTGATTCCATATGTGTTGATTGTGTTTTTCCATAATTAAAGTCCATTGCTTTGTATTCCTAAGTTATATTAACAACCTATCATATTTATACATTGCATAATAAAAAATACAACATTAATATGCTTAGACTGATTAGCGAGTATGTCAAAGTAGGAATCACACAGACAGTAAATCGTGCATGTTTCATCTATATTAGGAAAACATTGGAATTAATACTAACAAGTGCAAGGAACACAGTGATTAAAACCATGATGATGTATAAATAGACTAGTTAAAGTGAAAAAATACTCTATAATGATAAACCAATCAGGTCACTACTTTCAATAAATCATACACCCCCTTGTTGTGTGCTCTACGAAGTTACTAAATTTTTCAAGCTATCACCCTACTTTGTGGAATCGGCCATGTCCTTAACCAGATACTTCTGTATTAGGTTTTCATCAAGAATATATTTCAGAATGCATAACGAATGCACACCAATTCACATTTGGATTCGTTGTCATGGAAGTGGTAGATAGCAATATAGGTTTTAGTCGATGTGGGTCTATCTTATCACCCACAAAACCAGATCTGGTGAAAATCTTTTGCTTGAATTTTGCACAAAAATTGAAAGAATGCTTTGAAGGGAGAAAAGAAAAGTAATGACCAACTAGGAAGCCGCAACAAATGTTGCAGGCGTAGCTATACAAGCAGGCGATGCAGAAGAGGCTGCACGACTACAAAACATAACGATAAGGAACTTTCAAAGCAACACCTTGCTCCCCTACAGACCGTAGTCGTCCTACGAGCTCTTCCAGAAGGTTCAAATTTTGAGCTGAAGCTTGGGCTAATCCATCTGTTACCCAAGTTTATGTATTGAGTGGAGAAGATCATATCAAACATGTGGGTCAATTCCATTTTATCTACTCTAGCATGAAGCCTAGAGGAGTCAATACTTACTAGATTATGATGATAGCATTTCCTTTCTCATTAAAAGGCCAACACATACAAGTGGTACTACAATCATCCCACTAATTTTATAAGATCTGTGGCGGATATGCATAATGTTTTCTTAGAGAAATACTTCCCTGTAAAGAAAGGCATTAACCTCATACGATACTACAGTCCAGCAGGGAAGGATGATTCACCCTACAAATATAGAGAGTGGTTTAACATATTTATCGTCGACTTCCCCCATCATCAGATGGAACAAAGAGAATTGATGTACAATCTCTATCCTGGTCTCCTCGACCCGGTGAGAATCCTATTCGATGCAGCACCTAGTGGTAGTCTCCTTGACAAGACTCCAGAGTAAGTAATGCAGATATTTAATGAGATTTCAGAAGGAACAAGACCAGTAGGTTAATCTTCTTCACCAAGATGATGGGTAATCACTGTAAACCATTCTAGTCTATGAACAAAAATCTTTGAACTAAAGGAGATGGTGAAGATATTGTCGTTAAGAGATACACCGGAGTAGCTGAAGATCTGGGAACTATGTGACAATCCTCGACATCCTATAGACATGTTCCTTCAACTAAAAAATTGGAACCCGTAGATAAAAGTTGTAGGAAATTATTGGTCCTCCTCACCCTAGAATATATCCCTACTTCAAAAAAATTATGATTAACCGAGATTTAACAATCAAAACCAATGTTACTAGAACAATCAACACAAAAGACATTTTGAGCCTAGACACCCTATCAGTAACACAGATGGCCTAGCAGAGACGATCTCTTTCATTCCCTAAATACAAAATTGGAAACTCATGTAGACACAACAACTAAGTAGTTCTAGAAGATCGAGACACAAATTGGTCAGCTGACACAAGCTATGAAAAAGTTCAAAACGAGAGATTATGGAAGTCTTACTTCAAGAAAAGATGTGAATCCTAAAGGAAAATTCAGTTTTGTGCATGAATTTACAACTATTAAGAGATACACAAGGACATAAACCTTCTCCAATAGTTTTAGGAACAAACATTGAATGTTGTCTATGTCATGCCTTACATCTTTTATGTTGCAACCCTCACCAAAGTCAAAAAGCTCTTTCCTGACATTTTACAAATGAATATCAAATCTGAAGTAGAATCAACTAAGGAAAAACCGCGACCAGTACATTAACCGCCACGGCCCGCACCTAGCTCTTACATAAGAAATGATGAATTCGAGACTCTTCTTACAACGTAACTCATGCCTTTAACATTTTGACATGTGTCGATTTTTCAAGAACCGTCATTTCTGACACGACAAAAATCAAGTCATATTACTTCAAGGATGTATATCAGATATACAATAGAATTATGAGTGATGAATCAGGGTGGGAGAGACTTGACGAGATGAAGAAAGATCCAAATAAATATCCATATGTACAGAGAAATGAGAAAGAGAGAGATGCATGAAAAAGAAGATGCATGGCGGTCCAGTTAATGACAGAACTTCCTACTAAGTTTTATGATACAGGTAGAACTATATCCCTTGCATCCTTGGTTCTACGTTAATAAATAAAGCCATGTTAGATCTCAGGACATCGCTCAATGGTATACTGACTAGCCACAAAAGGTGTGTCCTTATGCTCAATCAAATGTAAATTACCTATCCACTACCCTAGATAGTATAGTGGTCAGAAACGGTTGATCCCACGAAAAGTCAGGGAATTAAATTCCTATGTAGATAATATGATTGACAAATTCTAATAACCAAAGGGTTTTTTTCAATGGATTAATTTAACTAATGAATTCGATTAAATAGTATTTAACAGAATACACTTTGTTCAATCAACATCCACAAAACGGATTAGAAACATCCACACAACGGATTAGAAGGTTGATCATTGACAATCTGTTAACCATAAGTTCAACAGTCCTTGTGGTTGTCTGAAATCATGTTAAAATGTTGTTGTTTGTCCAACTAGTCCCAGTATCTCTAACTAGCCTATAACCCTGAAACTATCAGGATTAAACAACCTAGCACCAATAAGTTCAGGAATGAATAGGTGCACAAAATATCCTTGACTCAATATTGATATTAATCATGCATTAGACTCTCTACAATCACAAGTTCAACTGGCCGATGTGATAGCTATGTTACCTAATAGTTAGACTATCCAACTCGGATCAATAAGACCTAGATGTATGAATCAATCTAAACTACCTAGGGGGACAATTTATATAGCTAAATCCAATTCAATTAACAATTAAAGCACAATAGAAGAAACAACTCAAATCATAAACTAGAACAAAGGTAGAATGTCTTACAAACAAAGCTGATCCGAAGGTTTGAACGAGTCAACGAAATGCAAAGAAAACTAGTGAAGCATAATTACAAGTATGTAGAAAATGTTAAGAACAAGTTATTGCAATAATAGAGGCGGCCTAATATTTTTATAACCTATGTCTACACTCAAAACCTAGATATGATAGGGGAAAAGGGCCCGGAATAGAATCATCTTACAAAGCCCATCACGTGTCTGAACCAACGAGGACGCGGCTGCGCGGAACTCGGCGCGGTCACGCTCTGTCTCTGATGTCCATGCTGGGCGCACGGTCACGCATTGTAGGGCACAGTCATGCCAGTGGCTCTGCAGCCTCGCGTGGTCATGCCACTGCACAGCTTCGACCTTCCTTGGTGATTTTCTCTAATTTGACACCTAATTCCTTCCAAGTATTGAACAACAAATTATGCCTATGTTCCATCTGAAAGATGCTAAGAACCTCTTCCAACACTGTACTAAATATCGCGTATCAAATTCCCCCACACTTAGTTCTTGATCGTCCTCGAGCAAGCTGCAATCAACTCACTTTCCTTTCAATGCCAACGGGATCGACCTGTGTGGAAATAACTTGATGTCAATGATAATCATATCAGCGATATCACTCCATAAATACCTGAAAACATCCAAGCACAGATGTAGACTTAGACTCTAGAATAAGACTCAACATCATAATCAGGACTCAACAAACAACCATCAAAACAACTCAAACTTCTTAGACCTAAAACTAAGCCAATTGGCAACAACAATTCCACAAGCATTTCAACATTGTTCATCCAATCCAAGTACATGAAAATGCATCAAAAAAGTATGCAACGGTAGTCTTTACCCAAGTAATATGTGACTTATAACAAAGAAGAGTCAACCTGATCAATCCTTTTCCTTACATGCTTCACATTGTATGATAAAACACAACTACTTCCAACACCAATGAAAACACAATGACCATAAATCCACTCTTTCTACATCATATAACCATAAATCATTTTTCCGTAGGCTCCCTTTAATCCTACTCAAGTCTTTATCGAACTTTTCTTTCTTTTCTTGCTTATTTAAGTAATGGGTCAGTCCATCTTATGGTCCAAGATAGCCAATAAGAATCTTTGCTTAGCAATGGAGGATCCTACCAGAGGTGATATTTCACAACCTAGAGATTGCGTGCGCTTCCGACTTATTTTGCTCAGAGTTCATTTTCCTTTATTCATTCTTATCAATATTTTTTCTTTCTTTCTTTTCAAATTTTCCACTTCAAGTAGGACAGTAGCCAAACAATGACGGTCACATGATAAAAGAAGAGATAAAACGATGAACATGCAATCTTAGTATTTTCCTAGTGTATTCTACACATACTCCACATGCTCAATTCACGGTCCTCAAACTAACTCAACTTATTATCAAAACAATGTACATGTAGTATGAACATCCATCACATACTTAAAACACTAAAACTCAATGTTTCTTCAACGGTTTCACAAGTAAAAAGGATGAGAAATGTCATAGCCAACACACAAATTTCAAACAAGCAATTTTTTTCTTTTTGTCAAAATTTTTATTTATATACAAAATTACCTAGTGAAATATGATTCTCCTCCCCTAGAATTAAAGCACGGAATCTCCCTGTTATGAACAATAATGAAAAAGATTAAAGAGAAAGAGAAGGAGAAACAGTACCTTCCTAGTCATCCGACTCCCTCGGCCAATCCTGCTCATAATTGTAATACTGCCCGAAATCACGTTGGGTGCTCCTCCTCCGGCCAAAGACGTGGGCCTGCAAATCCTCTATTCCGAGCCACATTCTCGTCATTTGTGTCTCTACTTCATACCAGCCGACATACTGGGATTGCATCTGGGCATACCCCGATTGAAGCTTACTCATTTGTAAAAAGAGACATTCTTCCCAGACTGACCCAAATGAACCGGCCCATGGCTCGTGGCCCATGCCCTGTTGTTGCTCCACCGCCCCCTCTTCTTCAATGGAAACACCATTGGGGGCTATCATGAAATGCTGGATTAGCCCGTCTATGGAGGTCTAGGACAAGTGAATTGTATGGCCCAATGCTTGGCCGGACTTCCATGTCCAGTCGCCATGATTGCCCGACATTAGTCCGACTCGTACTAGATTACGCTCGTTGTACACATAGTCCCCATTAGAAACATCTTCAGCATACAACTCCGCTTTAGACAAATTGCAGGCACCCATTACAAGCAAAGAGATCATCCCTCTAAAACTGATTTTACCGGCCGACTTTGTTCTCGCATTCTTTCAAGCAGCGAGGAAGAGTGTGATCCAGTCAGGCGTGTTGTTGCACTCCTGCATGAAGCTGTAATCATACCACATATCATATGTAGAGTTTTTATTCAACTCTCCCTTGTGAAAGAATGTTCCCACAAGGATATTGTGTGCGAGTCGGAGACATGGGTGAAACAAGTTGTAGTTATACTTGTCTTTTACACGATGAGGGGTTCCTGCTACCGTGTGAAAGAAGTTCTAGGGCCCGAATATCTAGCAGATTTCGGCAATTAACACCGACCGCGTCTGCCTCTCGAACAAGAATGAGATTCCCACGAGCTCATTGCTAACCTCATCTTTTTCCTCCTTGAGCGTTGTCAGAAACTCCTTTTTTAATTTGGGGAAAGTTCGGTCCACGACCTCAACGAAGCCCCCCAATCCCTTATTTTCGAACATGTCCTCCATTCATTCTAGCATTCCCAAACAATGACCTTGCCATTAATAATACTAGAAACCATTAGTCATTGGGATCGACTCTCGGAGGACGAAGTAACATCCTTTCTTGAACACTTCAACATAATCAAGCACACAAACCACACAAAGCAACTCTTCCCAACAATCCCAATGCACCAAATACACCAAAACAACAATAGAACAACCCCGACAATAGGCACAATCTACAGGAGTAAAACCCTTGGAAGACTTAAGGGTAGTATGCGAGGGCGCATTCCGAAAGTATCGGCCACGCGAGTGGTTTTGTAAGTCAGGCGCGATCACATCTTCTTGGGCGTCGTGGCTTGTGAAGGTCTGTAGGCTGGCGCGGTCGTGTCATATTAGGAACGGTCATGTTGCTTGAATCTTCGATTGCATTGTCGCATGTTTCTTCCTTCATGGTTGAGTCTTTAGTAGCTTGCCTTGACAATCTGTTCTTTTAACCTTGAAAGGTGCCGAAATGAGTGCTATGAGTGTGAATTCAACCTCTTGTGGTTGGAATTAGAGGTATTAGGTGTGGGGTTTGGGGTGAAATGGAATTGAGTGAAAGAGGGATTTCTTTGTGACGAATTGGAGGGAGATTTAGGATGGAGGAATATGGAAGAATGGGTATGTGGAGATGTTTTAGAGAAATGGAGAGGAAATCGTGAGAGATATGGTGTAGAATTTTTTGGAGGAATGGAGGCTAGGGTTTTGGCTTGTGAAGAGTGTGGATAGAATGGGGAAGAATATGGGTTTTGTTCTTTTGTTTCTTTTTTTAATTTTTTTTACTATTTAGTGATTTTCGGAGCTGGGAGCCAAAGAAGTGCAAGGTTGCGCGCTACGTGACGCGACCGCGCCCATATGCAGGCTATGCCACGCAACGCGCATTGTGAGACGTGGTCGTGCTTATGCAAAGTGGGAGGCACAACCGCGTGCGCTGTGGCGCCGTCGCGTCTTCTGTCTAGTTCCTTGCAGCTTTTTTTTGGAAAAAATTAAGCAATACTTTAGGTTGTCTCCCGTGAAGCGTCGTGTTTCAAGTCTTTGGCTAGACATATTGTCGCATTCCTAATCATTCGGCCCTTGGCTCATCGTGAGTCGTCTCTTGTAGGAATTCCTTTGTGAATCCCTCTTGATATGGTTTAATCCTTTGACTATTTACCTTGAACACATTGTGGTTTTTGGGTCATAGTGATCTACCGCGCCTTGATAGTAGATGCGGGCTACAGTATACCAGCGAGACCTTAGTTTTTGTGGAAAGAGTCACAAACAAGATTGGTATAGCAGGACTTTGTCTCCTACTTTAAAAATCTTCTGTAGTATATGGTTGTCATGCCGATCTCTTGTCTTTTTCTTGTATATTACCGTATTCTCATACGAATCCTTGTATATCTCTTACTATTCGAGGATTTGCATCCTTCTTAGGTCTCATGTTGCACCTATCTCCATATTGCCCTTCTGCACTGCCCACCGTGCCTTGTGTTCCAGTTCTACTGGAAGATGACACGCTTTTCCATACAATAGGCTGAAGGGTGACATTCCAATTGGTGTCTTGTATGCGGTTTGGTAGGCCTAAAGAGCGTCATTTAATCGTTTACTCCAGTCCTTCTTGTTTGGAGCTACCGTTTTCTTTAGAATGCCATTGATCTATTTGTTGGAAACTTCTACTTGGCCATTAGATTGAGGATGGTAGGCGGTGGAGGCTCATTAAGTGACATGGTACTTTCTTAGGAGCGCGCTCACTGTTTTTTTGCAAAAGTGGGACCCCTGATCACTTACGATAGCCTTTGGAATCCCAAAACGAGAAAACATATGTTCTTTAGGAAACCTTCCACTACTTCAGAATCATTAGTCTTGGTGGCCTTCGCTTCCACCCACATAGAAAAGTAGTCCACCACAAGCAGAATATTTATATTCCCATTAGATTTCGGAAACGGTCCCATAAAGTCAATCCCCCAGAGATCAAAAACCTAAAAAAAGGCCAATGGTGTTTATGGCATATCATCCCTTTTGGATACCCTTCATACCCTTTGGGATCGCTCGCAGGCTTTACAAAAGGTGTACGCATCCCGAAAGATGGTCCGCAAATAGAAACCTGCTTCACACGCCATTTGAGTTGTCTTATTAGCACCAAAGTGACCCCACAAGCATGTGAATGATAAAAAGTTAGGTCAAATTGTACCTCATTATCTGAGAGACATTGTCGGATAATTCTATCAGTATAGTGCCTCTATAGGTAAGGATCATCCCAGACGTACAGCTGGGCTTCGCGCTTGATCTTGTCCCTTTGCAATTTTAAAAAAATTTGGGGCAAATCTCCTCGAACAATGTAGTTCACTAAGTCCGTGAACCAGGGTCTAAATGACTTGAGCACAAGAATCTCTACTTCAGGATCCACATGCGTGGTAATACTCGACATAGTGCCGCGGTCGGGTACTGTATGGATGCGGTCGCACCCTCCCTCAGAATGCTTGGCCCAGTCACATTTCTTGGTCCGCGGTTGCGCTTCTGACAGAACAAACATTTCGTATAATGTTTTGTTCAGGAACTCCGCGAGGATTGAAGTTTTTGGTGCCCCGTCCTTCTGGACAATTCTAATTAGATTATCTGCCACCAGGTTTTTGGCACCGTTTTTGTTCCTTATCTCCACGTCGAACTCTCTCCACAATAGGATCCAACGGATGACACATGGTTTTGAATCCTTTTTAGTCACCAAATAGCGGAGCCCTGCATGATCTGTGTGGATAATCACCTTGGTTCCCAACAAATACTGCCTGAATTTCTCGAGGAAAAAGACTACGACCAATAATTCTTTCTCGATAGTGCAATAGTTCTGCTGAGCCCAATTCAATGTGCTAGAGGCGTAGTAAATCACATGCACTCTCCCAACTTTTTGGCCAATAATTTCCCCAACAACGTAATGGATAGCATCATACATGATCTCAAACGGGATGGTCCAATCCAGCACATTGATGATAGGATCTTACATGAGTTAGGATTTCAATATGTCGAATACCTTCTTGCACTCGCTTGTCAACTTGAAATTTACCTCCGTCTTCAGCGATTTGGACAAGGGCAGTGAAATTTTGGAGAAGTCCTTCATAAACCGGGTGTAGAATCTCGGGTGACCAAAAAAATACCTTATGTCATTGACATTAGTAGGGTATGGAAGGATATAAATATCATCTATTTTTTCCTTGTCTACCTCAATTCCCTTAGCCAAAAATATATGGCTTATAATAATTCCCTGCTCTACCATGAAGTGGCACTTATTTGAGTGGAAAGCCAAATAGTTTCTACAGATCTCCGTAGAAGGAGGGCTAGGTGGTCGAGACAATGATCGAAGCAATCCCCACGTACCTTTAAATCGTCCATGAAGACCTCTATAAAATCTTCTATGTATTCTAATAAGATACTCACTATACATCATTGGAAGGTCTCGAGCACGTGACACATAACGAACTACATCTTGCGGTATGAAAAGGTGCCAAATATGCATGTAAATGTGGTTTTCACTTGGTCTTCTAGTGAGATAGAGATCTGAAAATATAATGATACCCATCTAAGAAGCAATATTAGGGTATACCGGCTAATCTCTCAAGCATCTAGTCGATGAAAAGCAGGGGGAAATGGTCCTTCTTGGCTACCGCGTTTATCTTGCGGTAATTGATACAAACTTGCCAAGCTGTCTATGCTCTAATAGGGACTAGCTGGCCCTGTTGGTTCTAAACAACCCTAATACCTCCCTCTCTTAGGAACAACCTACTTTGGGCTCACATATGCTGTCTGAGATCGGAAATATCATACTAGCCAGAAGAAGTTTCAGGACTTCCTTTTTTACCACCTCCATCATCGGTGGGTTTAGCCTTCGTTGCGGTTGTCTAGAGGGTTTTGCTCCTACATCTAATAGAATTGGATACATATAAAGTGGCGGGGCTGATTCTCTTAATATCCACAATTGTGCACCCAGTGCCTCAATATTGTCTTTTAGCATTCCTACAAGCTCCTCTTCTTGCTTCTCTGACTTCTTGCTAGAGATGATGATCGGGAGAGTATTCTCCTATCATGAGAAAGCATACTTGAGGTGTCCCAGTAGTTGCTTGATATCTATTTTTGGTGCATGCACAATAGAGGGGACAAACCTTCCACCCTCCATTGTTAGTGACATGGGCCCACCAGCCAAACGCACCTCAGCTGCACTTAGATTCTCTAGCGTCTTATCTACATACGGTGATTGACTTAAGCTATCATGAATAGATGGTTCAACACTATTTTCCATGTCAGATTTCAATGTATCTTCACTAGATAGGTTGAACGAATCCTAAACTACAAAGTCAAGCATATCAATAGAACAAATAGTCAACATCCTCTATAGGATGTTTCATGGCATCAAATATATTGAACGCTACAAGCTTTCCATCAAATTATAGTGTTAGAGATATTCTAGCTAGATATAACCTAGTGTTATCCGTTTCCATGAAGGGTATCCCTAAAAGTATACGTGTTTCTAGTCAATCATGTTCCATATAGAAGACGAAGAAATCAGCAGGTAAAATTAGCTTGTCAACTATAACTAAAACGTCCTTAACTTTTCATTTGGGGTAAACTGTGGACCTATCGGCTAGTTGAATTACTATTCCTGGTTCTTACAAGGGTCCTACACCTAGTAGTTTGTACAAAGAGTATGGAATCCCATTAATGGATGCCCCTAGATCTAACATAGCCTTTTCAAAACAAGTATCACCTATGCGACATGGGATGGTTACCATACCGGGGTGGCTGTGATTTTTTGGCACACGCCTTTAAACCATGGCCGAAACTTGCTCGCTTTCCGTGATCTTCTGTTGTCCTTTTAATCTCCGCTTCCTTTCTACTGTGCATAGTCCCTTCAAGAACATGGCGTACCAAGGGAAACTCTTGATTAGTTTAAGCAGTGGAATATTCACCTCACATTTGATGAAGATCTCGAACAATTCCTTGTCGTTTTATGGTCTTCTCGTGTCTCTCGGCTCTTCAGGGAACAGTGTTGGAGGTTTCTCGGATCCAAGTGGTGTAAAGTTTTGGCGCACATAATTGTTTTGGTTTAGCCTTTCTTCTATTTCCTCTTCATTATCGGATGACGGCGTTGATTGCTTTGTTTCTATACTCTCCATGTTGAGGGTAGCAGTGGCGCGGTTGCGCGACATACAGATGATATCATGCGGTACCTTAGAATCATTGGCGTGGTTGTGCATTGTGTAGGCGTTGTCGCACCCTGCCTCAGAGTCAGTGACGCAGTTGCGTTTGGTATGGAACTGTCACGCACAATCTTCCGGAAGAATCACCGCATTGGCACGGTCACGTGGCTCTTGGGCGTGATCGCACCACTCCTCAGAGTCCCATGCGCGGTCGCGCGTGTCAGGGCTGTTTCGTGCCTGTGGTTTTGCAACAATATCTTACGCTTCTGTAGAAGGTGCTCTGTCCATGTTTTTTCCACTTCTTAGCACTACAACACTGACATTTCTACTCTCTCAGCTCACCATTTCACAAAGGAAAAGTTGATTGGCATCTTCCATAACATCAAACCACTGCATCAAACCAATGAGCCTCTGTAAAAAGTAGAAAAACCCATGGTTAACGAGGCGTAAATTTCGTGAGTGGATCTATCATCCACGGGTTGATTTTTAGTGCCCAATGATTAAGAGTCTATTTCACTCCAATCCGCCTCATTAGTGAGTCATGTTGGGTTTTCTTCTCTCTCGATGAAGGTTGTCTCATGGCTCCTGGTGCTCTATGACATATAACATAGCCTCTCAATGACATCCTCAGAATCCTTGTCAAAAACGTTCCCACCACAAGCGGCATCATCCTCCATTATGAATGTAGCAGCCTGTTAATTACGACAATTGTTAAATCAACCTCATCGTATCCGTGGAAGGGGAAGCTTGCAACCAACCAATCGAAACGTCCCAAATAGTCGTAAAGGGGTTCCTCATCTTGCTGTTCCAACATGGGGATTTCTCTTTTCAGCACATTGACTTTTGTTTCTGGGAAATATTTCTTTAGGATCTCCCTATTCAGTATCTCCCATCCAGATATAGACCTTGTAGGTTAGTGATAATACTAGGCCCGTGCTCTATTTCTTAATATGAACAGAAAATACCCTCAATTTGATTTGCTCTTCAGTAATGTTTAATGATTTTGTGTTTTTGCAGTAGTCATGGAACTTATTTAGGTGCATTATTGGGTCCTCTTCCGGCAGACAATGAAAAAAGGGAAGCAGTTTAATCAGCGGAGGTTTAAGTTAGAATTCCGCATCTCCCAAAAGGGGCGGCAGGATCACTGCATGATTTTGTCGTGCCATGTTACTGTTTATACAATCCCTCGTTATCTGGCAGCCACCATTATTCTGCCGGTTCTCCATTCTTGCCCTGGAGTTGTTTCTCCCTTCCTGGGTTAACTTGACAAGAAGGTGCTTAGTAGTACGGGTGCTAACCACTATATGTCATCACCAAGGTCAATCAGATTAAAAAGAAAAGAAAATAAATTTGACTCCCTGACAACGACACCAAATTTGACGAGCTGCAAAATGTGTGTCGTTATGTTAATCAAATGTAAAATACCTATCAATCACTCTAGCTAGTAGATTGGTAAGGAAGGGTCGATCCCACAAAGAGTAAGGGAATTCAATTCTTATGTAGATAATATGATTGACAAATCCTAGTAATCAAAGGGGGTTTCAATGGATTAATTCTAACTAATGAATTCGAGTAAAGAATACTTGAGAGAGTACACTTCGTTCAATCAACATCCACACAACAAATTAGCTAGTTGATCATTGATAATTTATTAACCTTAATTTTCAATAGTCCATGTGGTTGTCCTATATTCTGTTCAAATGTCGCTATTGGTCCAACTAGTCCCAATAGTTCTAACTAGCCTATAACCTTGAAACTATCAAGATTAACCAACCTAGAAGCAATAAGTTCAGGAATGAATAGCTGAACGATATATCCTTGATGCATGATTGATATTAATCATGCATTCAACTCTCTACAATCACAAGGTCAATTGGTCCAAGTGATTGCTATGTTACCCAATAATCAGACTCTCCACTCGGATCAGTAAGACCTAGCTGTAGAAATCAATCTAATCTACCTAGGGGGCCAATCTAGATAGCTAAATCAAATTCAATTAACAATTAAAGCACACGAGAAGAAACAACTCAAATCATAAAGTAGAACAAAGGTAGAATGTCTTATAATCCAAGCTGATCCAAAGGTTTCAGCGAGTTAATGAAATGCGAAGGAAACTAGTGATGCATAATTCCAAGTATGTAGAAAATGTCAAGAACATGTGATTGCAATAATGGAGTCAGCCTAATCTTCTTAGAACCTAAGGCTACACTCAAAACCTAGAAAGTATAGGGAAAAAGGGGCCGCAATAGAAGCATCTCGTGAATCCCATCATGTGTCCAGCCCAACGTGGGTGTGGTCGCGCCCTTTTCTCTGATGTCCACAGCTGGAAGCGTAGTCGCGCGTTGTACGGCACGATCAGGCCACTAGCTCTGCAGCTTTGCACGGTTGCGCCACTGCCCAGCTTCGGCCTTCCTTGTTGATTCCCTGTATATTGACACCTAATTCCTTTCGAGCTTCGAACAAAGAATTACGCCTATGTTCCCTCTTATTTTCTTCTAAAATGTGCTAAGAACCGTTGTCAATGCTATACTAAACAACGCTTATCGTATACCCACAAACATTTATGATTCTTGGGTTTATGACCATTACAAAGCACCAATTTGCAAGTGCACCTGGTTGATGAAACTCGTGTCCACCCAAAAGGTGTAATTTGAGATGTGTCACTAGAGATTGTGAAACTCAAGTTTCTTACAAACTTCTACATCCTAGAAGTAGCCAACAATATTAATTCACTTATTATGTTAGGTATAACTTTTAATGAAAACTACTGGCATGAATATAAATGTGAAACGAGGATGTCTAAAAGTGGAAGCTGATAGAGAACAAGTCGAGCTTACATGTCGCAACTTGAACTTTGTCAGTTGCAATTCGTTGTATGCGGTCACTACATCTTTTGTGAAACCTTTAGAGAATTTCCATACAAATATAGTGAGTTCTACAGTCAGCCATCAGAGGGGTAAACCCACAGAAGAGCTAAATTTTGAGCATGCAAGAAAAGAAGTAAGTATTGGTCTAATGCACATATATAAAGATTACCACATAATCATACATCACTACTCACCCATTCATGAGAAAACTGTGAATGAAAAGAACAATATAGAGGATAATTTTATGGAAAATGTTTAAGTTTACAATACTAATAAGGTTGGGAAGAACAGAATGAACAAATTAAACATCACGAAATATATTGAATAAAAAGAGAAAGCTCAATCGACTATGAGCTAGAGGATAAAGATTTGGGAAGTGGTCCCATTTTATTTATTAGAGATGACATTTTTTCGGTTCATAGTCGTTATTAATTCCAAGAACCGGTCAAGAGAGAGAGAAAACCCTCGGATTCAACCAAGTACGGGAGAGATGATGAGAGCTATTTTGAAAGACGGATAATCATGTTTCAGGATGGTCTAAGGTTCATGCCTTTCCAATCTTGGTTCATACATGAGATATATGCGTTTTTGGGTCCATGCGAGCGTGATGATCTCAGTTGGATATGATCATATCAGACGTTGAACCAACAATGCTACCTAAATTGATTCTCGGGAGGCAACCCGATGTAGTTTTGATTACGAATAGTTTATAAGTAGATTAAGAATAACCTTTGCTCACATTTACCTGAACTGTCTTTGGTTTATATACTAACTTTAAGCAACAAATAAGGCATTCAAGTTATCACAAGGTCAACCCACTGTCCTAAATAGGGAGGTATGTATCCTAAACTCTACAAGGGAGCAACTACACAATTGTAATATAAAATAAATAGAAAAAATAAAAATATATGAAAAGAAAGAAAAAGATGCCTTGAGCGCAAGAAAAAGAACAAATATATATGTATATAAGAAAAGAAAAAAGATGGCATTGATTTTGCCACAGAAAAGTTACAACACTACCCATATCATATAAAATCCATTCTCCTCAGAATCGACCTCCCAGATCTACAAACCTTAATCTCCAAAAGCTCCAGAACTCAGAATACCAATTCTCCCGTCACCGCCATCGCCCCTCGTGTCTTTACCGCCTTGCCCTACTCCAATGCCCCACCTTCACCTTCTTTTAATATCCTTCACCACCACCACAATCCATCCACCATTAACCTTTCACTATCACCAACTATCAAGATTCACACCCAAAATCCTCTATTTCAACCTTCCACTTTTCTAATTGGTGATTTTATAGAGTTTTAAAATAGAAATCAAACAATCAATCATTACTCTCAATCAATCATAAAACCCGTTGTCGTGTTCTTTACCAACTTAATACCTTTTTCCGGCTATCACACTTCTTTATAGGATCGACCTTCTTCTTACCAAATGGTTTTGTATTGGATATTCATTAGTAATACATGTTAAAGTTCATAACAAATACACTCCAATTAAGTTTGTAGAGAGACAAGAGTCGTAGTCTAATTCAACTTGACACGAGTAGAGTTCAAGTGTGGGGAGTTTGATGTACACCTTTAGGACGTGTATATAAGCATGGCGTTAGCATGTTATTAGTGGTATTATGAGCTGTATTGGTGCATATTTGGTTCCTATCACTTTACAAATATCTATGCCAGATCATGAAAATTTGAAGACTTTATAAGAGAAGACTAAGGAGAGTTGAAGATCTGGGGAAACTTGAAGATTCGCTAGAGAAGTTGAAGGAGTCACTAAATGATTGACCGACATCCGCATGTGTTCTAGTGGCTCCCGCCGGTCATGTCATGTAGGATTTCCCGTTTTCATAAGCGGCGACCTCCTGTAATGTAGAGGCATCCCCAGTCCGCACGCATGCTATCCGAGGATTTTTGTTGTTTTTCAATTTCCGGATTTATAACCTTATATTTGAGCTTCCTTGTTTTCACATTAGAATTATTTATGGTTACTAGTTATTTTATGAATAAAAAGATAAGTACGAAGAGGTTTAGATTAAATATGGTTTAGGGCCTAGATCTTAGATACTTATTGTTTATAGATCTTTCTTTCGAGAACTTGTGTTCTGTAATCAGTATGTCGAACTAACTTTCCCATTCTTAGTAAAGATGAGTTGAAGTTGAGTAGTTGTGTGGTGTGAATTTATCCAACTTCTACCTATGTGAAAGTTGTATTATTGTCTCTTTGTTTGAACATTTATTTATTTATTTGTTAAATTCTAGTCCGATCATCTAGGATTTAGTTTGATTTTTTATATTACTAGGATAGTTTGTGCCTGTTTTAGGCATTCTATTCCTTAAAAAATAACATGTCATGCTAGTATTTTTTTCAAGCTAGCATGTTGTGTAGTGCCTTGAATTGTGGAATATCCTATCTACTATCTCTGTATCCTAATGTTCCTATCTTTTTGGGTCTAATAGTTTGAATCATTGAAGTTTCTCATGGTTAAATAAGGTAGATGGGATTAAAATACTCTGTTTCAAGGTTTGAGTTACATTCTTATAGGAATAGAAACATATCACATTGAAGGTAGAATCATTGGGTTTAATATGATTATCAACACTACTGAATACATATACATCACTTTACTAAGAGCTTTCCTTCCATCTGATTACTTCATTTTTCTAGCAATAGATTTTCTTAAAACAAGTTTGTTACTTTTCATAGTTGTATAACTGAAATAGTTTGAGAAATAATTAAGATAAAATGCTTCCATCTATATTCGACCCTTGCTTCAATAAACAACAGTTATAAGTTAGCTTTACAATTGTTTGGATTTAGTATTGATTATTATATTTCACTTTTTCACAGTTGGGTGTTCGTTCACTTTAAAATGACTGGGCAAACATGTCGCTTTTTGGTCTTTGATTCCTAAAATGCACAAATAACTCTTTGGTCTCCGAGTCTTTCGGTGCCTTATCCTGCCAAACCTGTAGACATATAGAATGTATAAATTGGTGAGAACACTCTTTTTGGCGTTTTATTTAAGGATTCTTGGCCTTTTCTCCAGACTTCAAGTACACTCCTCACACTTAGTATTTTTCTAGGGACCATTTTTCGATTTTTTTCCTATCTTGTACAACAGAAGGGAAACTCAGTTCTCCATGCAAGATTAGCACAGTAGGGAAACTACATAAAACATCACAATCCTTGAGCATCATGTTGTTCATACCGCTCTCAATACAAATGTGAGGACTTGTTTAGTCTTTATCAGTACCAAAAATGGGATGAATCATCAAGGTGGTGGTGGTCATTACGTCAACATTATAACTGATGGTTTTATCATCACATCCCATTGTCATCAAACCAATGCACATATCAATAACAACATTCACGATTCACATAAACAGTCTACCAAGAATATTTGGTACCTCTTTCTCATCATAGTCCACTTGAAGGACGTAGAAGTCAGCAAGAAAAGTAAACTTTCCCACGCCAACTAATACATCTTCCAACTTACCTAGAGGGAAGGATATTGGACCTATATTCCAATTGAATTGCAACTCTTGTATATAATAGTAGACCTAAATGCAATTAATCATAGAGATATGAAGGAAGAACATTGATCTATACACCTAATTCAAGAATTGCTCAGTCTCGTTCCTTGTTATGATCAGGATTGAGAACATTCTTGGGTCCCCGTACTTCTTTGGTAAGTGCTACTATAACATTGTCGAAGATTTCTCTCTCACCGTCTTATTCTTCATATCTCTAATTATTTTCTCTTCTTTGCTCCTCTTCATATTGTCTAGGAATCTTGCCACACGAGGAGATTCGCTCATTTCTACATACAAAGATGCGTGTTCCTTGACGTCACAAAACGTCTCTAGCATGTTCTTGTGAGTCTTAAGCATCTTCATATGACTCAATAATATCAAAAAATATGCATCTGAGGCATAAGAATTATCGGATGTCGAGCTCAAACAACTACATAAGGAGTCAGAAAGAATTCGCTCAAAGTTGGGTTTTAGGTTGTCACTGCAACTCATCAGATGGTGCTTGCCATTCCGCTCCGAGGACGGTCGGCGGTCTGCTCTAGCAAATAGGGGGTTGCGGGTCTCAAATTCTAGCTCGCCTAAAACAAAGGCAATCGACCAGAGTTTGCAGACACTCAAGGGGTAATCCCCGAATAACATCACACGCAGTGGTCACGTGTGCTGTCAAGATTAATATTTATTTTATTAGAAACAATTTACAAAAGTAACTGATAAGCAAGGGTCGGTTCCACAGAGAAAAAATTATCAATATTTTAGGTGTAAAAGAACTAAATCTCAATTTGTTTCAATAGTTTGTACTTATGTTTTGAAGAGGTTGTTCCTCCTTTCTAATCCATCTATATCTCAATTTTAGTTTAGATCATTGTGTTTGTTGTCAACTTTTCATATTAATCATTATGTTTCCCTATCAAGACACATTCATATTCTACATTCCCTAACCAGAACAATGTACAACTTTTTTGGTACCTAGGACATGCACAATTAGTATGATCCACAAAAAGGTGTATCCAAATATTAGTGCTTCAAACGAGCTACGCAACATTGACATCTACAAATCTCACCAACTAAGACTAGCCAATAAGTGCGTCTAAAAATCCTAATTATGTGTATTGGTTCCTCCTTTAACTTGTTCTTGCAACCAGTCTAAACACTAATTATAGAGTTTTCCTAAGATGATTATATTCTAGTAATCATAAATGTCTAGGTTGTCAATATAATCAACCATACAAAACAATGAGATGATAATCAGGCAAGTAAACACATAAACATAGTATGAATTAACATGAATAAAATAACACTTACGAACTAAAACTTCAATATTGAATTCATAGGAAAGGGAAACAACATTCTTGGAGCTTATCTCCTCATGTTGTACTCTAAAATTAAGAATGAAACAATGAATGAAGAACCAACCAAGGTTGAAGGGTGAAAAACTCCTTATATAGGAGACCCAACTTGACCCAATTCTACTAAGTGGAATAAATGATAAAATAATCAAAATACAAACTAATCCGAACAGAATTATACTAACTACTACCTAACCAGACACTCCTTCAAAGGTGAATCAAAGATTCTTCAATCTAGTGGAGACGCGAGGCACGAAAAATAAGGTGTGGTTCGCGGATGTTGAGACCAGTAAGATTTTCCTTAGCCTTTCCAATAGAATGTTCCATCACGTGCGAAAAGGCTAGATCTAGAACAGACCCTTGGCGCGGGGCATGGTGTGAAATGTGTAGGGTGTGGTCGTTACTCTGTCGACACTTCACTTCTGACAGCTACAGTTCCACTTGATGTGTGTTTCTAAAACCTTCACTATGTATCTACATCGACATGTTAACTAAACTTCTCTAAATGTGTGTAAAAACTCTTGCGTACTTGATCTGCTCATCTCTGGCTCAGGTGCTCCCAACTCTTCTAATTCAGCTCATAACTCCTATGAATGTGTGCTAAATCTTGTGAATTGAAACAATCATGATTGAATCACTTCAAATCACCCCATACTTAGACCTTTACTTGTCCCGAATAAACAAGAAATCAACTCTCTCAATGCATCACATAAAGTCAGAAAGTACGAATGGATATGACTTCGCAACCTCCAAAAAATACTCATCATAATCCTCTAGACAAAATCAAATTGAGATAGATGTGAACAGAAAATAAAACCCAAGCCAATACCTCTCTATAGCTCTTGAGCAGCTAATCCCGAACTCTCCATATAACTCCTATTCTTATGTCACCTTGTCAAAAGGAATAAAACATATAAATCACTCTTTTTTATTTCTCTCATTTTGTCTAGGCCCCTTTTCTGGATTTCACTAATATGCTCCTCTTCTTTTTGTCTCACATCTCTTATAACCTAATACTGCACTAGTCTATACCGGTCGAGGTTACTTGCTTATTGCACGAATCTCCCCGTAGAGTATTCGAAACATCCAAGGATTTTGCTTGTCTTTTTCTTTTTGTGGATTTTTCATTATTATATTTTTTATTCTTTGTTTTTTCTTAACAAATGCGATATTTACAGACTCAATAAACTTAAAACTGTAAGATAGATAGTTTTAATTATGAATTCAAAAACTCACTCAACAAAACTACGAAAAACAAGTGAAAAATATACAAGTGTATATGATGAACTATCCCTCCCCCCATACTTAACTTCTACATTGTCCTCAATGTAGATATCATACACAAAAGAAAAGGAAAAGGAAATAGAAATAAAACATCTAGATTAAAGGGGAAAAAAGCGGAAACAAACCATGAGTTGAAGAACTTTGTCAAAGATAATTTAACCAAATCGACTGAGGCACCAGTGATGTGGGTGCAAGCCACGATATCAATGGGCACAGAGCATGACATACAAGACACAGGGTGCAACTCATCTTTTGTCGAAAAACCAATTTTGGTACTCAGGGGAGATAAAGTCTTCTCTCTACTAGAATTGTGATAAATGGTGGATGTCAGTGTGAAACCAAGACAAAGGTTGGAAAACCTAAATTCTGGGGCCAAGAAAAAGTAAGATAGTGGGACTTCTTTGGCGCTAGAAATGTTGTGACCCAAGGGAGGCGATGATGTTAGTTATGGAAATAGAAAGAGGAAAGATGGTGGAAGTGATGGTGAAACAGAAAAATATTTCTTTTTGTGCCTCCATGAATCTTTTTCTAGCTTTTCTTATTTCCTAGCCTTTTTTATATTTTGTTTTTTTTTCAAACACGAAATCCTCAAAAACATTTCAACTACTTACAAGAATATGTTCGATCACACAAGATGACACCTAAAAATAACGCTAACAGAAAGTGAAGAACTTCCTAATTTCTCTTCCCATACATAGATTATGATCGATCCTCAATACAGAAAAAGAGGACTATATAGTAAGAGAAAAAAAATAGCAAGGCTCTGAGATAGGAAATGGATGGACCATAGCAACAACTAATGTCTGTGAAGGTCATTCATATGCTCACATGTCTCTCGGTATCACTGTATCATAGTCTCCTTAAGTCTGTCCTTCTGTGTTAGTAATGTCTTAATGAGCTCATCAACATGTCACGTCCATGTTTGTGTATGGTCATCAGTTCATGCCAGATTTGCAGCACTTCTTTCTATGCATGGACGGAGTTGACCTTGAGTTGTACCTTCTTCTTCGGCACTCTCTAGATCGTCTGACATATTTGTCTCAAACTTTTGCGCTATGGATAAGATATAGTAGTTGATGGCAGTCAGTCCTAATGAGAATGCTCTTCGAAGCCGGACCTCATAGCACTTAGAAGTATAAGAGAAAAAAAACATGTCTTTGTCATTCAACATTATGAGGCAGCCAACTTTCTTCAGTTGATACAAATTGTCGAAGGCTAGTTCTACTTCTTTCTCCTCCATCTACACTGGTATCTCGCAGATTTTGGCACTCGAACCCAACACCGGGCCTTGAACCTTATACCCTCCTGGACCATAATTATTGGTCTCTCAAAATAACTCACATTCTCTTTGATCTAGGATTAACTCCCACAAGCTCGAATCTAGAGTGTTCAACCAACACACACTAAGAACAAGTGTTCTAAGTGATGTTCAAACTTGAAAGCAAGCAAGAACAAGAAGAAAGAAAGAGTTTTGAAGGAAGAAATGGATAAGTTCTTAAGGAGAACTTCTCTTTCTATGTAAGGCACCTTGGACTTAACCTCAACAAAATACAAGAAGAGAAAGTACTAAACAAACTATAACATAACACAACATGGAGATATACTACCATTAGCACCAAGAGTTTACCATTCAACAAATTTACACAATCAATTACATAAACAAGATGAAATAGGCAAAGTAAACAGTTTGATAGCTCTGCTCAAACTAACAAAGGTGGCCCTTGAGAACTAGGAGGAGTTTTTACTCTACTCAAAACATCAATTCAATAAAAACCCCTTAGTGAAGGTTAACTTTAGGCTTTTATACCTAGGTTGAACCTGGACTTTTGACACCTAAAAATATCTGAAATAAGGACCAAATTACCCTAAGATAAGTTCCACAAAATAGTTAGGAAAGAGGGTGAAAACGTTACAATTAGACAACTTAGCCGGCTAAGTGTCTAGTTGTGATAGTTTCACAAAAACGCCAAATGCAGCCATTTTGGAGTCCTCCAATGGCTTGTCTGTCTTCATTAGATTTGTTGGGGATGAGCACTTCTTTCACATGCCAGAAGTGTAGAAGCAATGGGTTCCAAATCATGCCCTAAGTCTTGATTCAAAGTTGCTTGTAGAATGAGGTCTTGGATATTATTTGACATGACTCTTGTGATGGCTCCTTGGGTAGTTTGCTTGAGGGATGCTCCTACATCTTTCCCTCCCTCTTGAGAGAGGCCTGACCCCAGGCCATCCCCTTCCATAACAGGCAATGGCTCTTCTTGGCTAGCTTCCTCCCATTCTTCATCTTGTTGTTTTTCAAAGAGAGTGAGATCTCCTATGTTGAAAGTTGGGTTCACTCCCTACTCCTCAGGTAGGTCAATGACATAGGCATTGTCACCAACCACTCTTAACACCTTGAATGGTCCATCTCCTGTTGGAGAGAGCTTGGAAGTCCTTAGGTTTGGAAATCTCTCCTTCCTTAGATGCACGCATACTAGATCACCTTCTTTGAGCAACACCTTTCTTCTAAACTTGTTCTTTGTCCCTGCCACACTTTTGGCAAAGCTTTCTAGCCTCTCTCTGGTCCTCTCACGGAGGACTTTGTTGAGCTTCACTTGGTTATATGCACTATAGTCACACTTCTTTTTGCAAGGCAAAGGAATAAGATCAAATGGGGTTAGGGGGTTACTTCCAAAACACACATGAATGGGCTCAGTTTTGTGCTAGAGTGGGTAGCTATATTGTAGGCAAACTCCACATGTGGTAACAAGCCTTCCCGTGCCTTTAGGTTACTCTTAATCAAGGCTCTAAGCATTGTACCTAAGGTTCTATTTGTCACTTCCGTTTCTCCATCCGTTTGTGGGTGACTAGATGTGGAGAATAAGAGTCTAGTGCATATCTTTCCCCATAAGGTTCTCCTAAAATGGCTAAGGAATTTAGGATCTCTATCACTCACAATGGTCCTAGGAAAGCCATGTAGTCTTACAACCTCAGAGAAGAACAAGTTAGCTACATTAGTGGCACCCTCAGTTTTGTGACAAGCAATGAAATGTGCCATCTTGCTAAACCTATCTACCACCACAAAGATGGAATCTCTACCCCTTCTAGTCCTAGGCAAACAAACTATAAAGCCCATACTAATGTCTAGACATGGTGCACTAGGTATAGGCAATTGTGTGTACAATCCTTGGGGTTTAACTTTGGATTTGGACTTAAGGCAATCTATGCATTTCTTAAGTATGTTTTCTATGTCTTTGAGCATCTGAGGCCAAAATAAGTGGGAAATCAGAATGGATAGAGTCTTGTGTCTCCCAAAGTGCCCCATTAGTCCTCCCTTGTGAGATTCCTCCACAAGAAGAAGCCTAAGAGAACACTTAGGTATGCAAACTCTATCAACCTTAAACAAGAATCCATTAAACAAGTAAAACTTGCCCAATTGACCCTTGTCAAGGCAATAAACATAAATAGCTCCAAAATCAGAATCATGCCCATAAAGTTCCTTGATGTAGGTGAAACCTAACACCTTGGAATCTAGGATGGTGAGTAAGGCATGTCTCCTAGAGAGAGCATCATCCACTACATTGTCTTTCCCCTTCTTATACTTGATAATATAAGGGAAAGTCTCAATGAACTCCATCCATCTAACATGTCTTCTATCATGTTTGTCTTGACTTCTAAAGTGTTTAAGTGACTCATGGTCAGTATGCAAGACAAACTCACTAGGCCAAAGATAATGTTGCCAAGTTTTTAACACCCTAAACAAGGCATACAATTCTTTATCATAAGTAGAATAATTTAGAGTTGTACCTTATGTTTCTCACTACAGAAAGAAATAGGCTTACCCTCTTGCATAAGCACTCCTCCAATTCCCACACCACTTGCATCACATTAAACCTCAAAGGGCCTTGTGAAATCTGGTTGAATTAGGAGTGGTGCCTCAGTTATCTTAGCCTTGAGCTCATTGAATGCTTCTTCTTGCCTTGGTCCCCATCGAAATATGATATTCTTCTTTGTGAGTTCATTTAAGGGGGAGGCAATGGTGCTAATGTCTTTGACAAATCTTCTATAGAAGCTATCAAGTCCTTGGAAGCTCCTAACTTGTGTTGCACTTGTTGGAGTTGGCCAATCTTGTATGGCTTTGATCTTGTCCTTGTCCACCTCCAACCCCTTAGAACTCACTACAAAGCCAAGAAAAGTTATATGATTAGATTATAAATCACATTTCTTAATATTATCAAAGAGTGATTCATTCTTGAGCTTGGATAATACTTCACTTAGGTGGTAGGCATGGTCAAGTAGTGATTTAGAGTAGATGAGAATGTCATCAAAGTAAACTGCAACAAACTGGCCTATAAAGCTTCTTAACACATGGTTCATCAATCTCATGAAGGTTGAGGGAGCATTGATGAGGCAAAATGGCATGACAAGCCATTCATAGAGGTCAAACTTGGTCTTGAATGCAGTTTTCCATTCATCACCTTCTCTCATTCTTATTTGATGATAACCATTCATGAGATCTCTCTTGAAGAAGCATGTGGCTCAATGGAGCTCATCTAACATGTCATCAATCCTTGGGATTGGATGTCTATACTTGATTGTGATGTTGTTGATGGTTCTATAATCCACACACATTCTCAGGGTGCCTTCTTTCTTTGGCACTAAGAGAACTGGCACGGCACAAGGGGACATACTCTCCCTAATGTATCCCTTCTCTAGTAAATCTTGCACTTGTGTCTCCACTTCCTTACTCTCCATGGGATTCATCTTATAGGCTGGCATATTGGGGATAATAGAACAGGGTATGAAGTCTATTTGGTGCTTTATGCCCCTAAGTTGAGGAAAGCCTAGTGGTAGCTCTTGTGGAAACACTTCATGGAAGGAATCTAGGACATCTTGAATGGGTTTAGGTAGGGTGACTTGTGGGCTATCTGAGGTCATGTTGTGGCTCTTCACTAAGCTCATGAGCCTTGCATCCATGTGAACAAAATCATCCTCCTTAACTTCTTTGAACACAAGCATGGAAAATTATCCTTGGCACTTGGAAGCATACATATCCAATGGCTTGTCTTTGGTCCTAGGCTTCTCCTTAACCTTATCCTTCATTCTCTTAGCTTCTGCAGCTTCAACAATTTGGTGAAGATTCATAGGCTTCAATGTGGTTAGTTTACCATTAAACATCAAAGTGTACTTGTTTGTGAACCCATCATGTGTGACCTTATTATCATATTGCCAAGGTCTAACTAGTAATAGATGACATGCTTGCATAGGTAAGATATCACATATGATGGTGTCTACATAGTGTCCTATCTTAAGTGTCACTTTGCATTGCTTATGGACCTTAAGTTCTCCACAATCATTCATCCAACTTAAAAGGTCTAGGGTGCAAGATTGAAGGTAGGCTAAGTTTGTCAACTAACTCACTACTAGCAATGTTGCAACAACTCCTTCCATCTATGATCACATCACACACTTTATCTTTGATCACACATCTACTATGAAACAAGTTCTCTATTTGATTCTCTTCCACTAACTCAGTTTGCACACTTAAAGCTCTCTTGCAAATTAACACTTCTCCTTGTTCATATTCTATCTCATTTGTGTCCTCTCCTAAGTCATCTTCGATAGTAAGATTAGGGTCACTCTCCTCAGTTTCACTCTCAGATTCATATTGTCCTAAGGCATTAATAACCATCACTCTTTTGTTAGGACAATCTCTCATAAAATGGCCCTTTCCTTTGCACTTAAAACATTCTAAACTACTAGACTTAGGATGCACATTATTGGATGTTTCAGGGGGTTTAAGAGTACTCCCTTGAGTGCCCATGGCTTTGCCTTGGGGCTTAGGAAAGTCTCTGGAAGGTGGGGCAACCTTAGGCTGAATTGGAGTGCTAGATGATGGCCTCCCATTCCATGTGTTGCCTTGAGTAGTAGGCCTAGATGTGGGCCTTGCAGTTTGCAACAATCTTTGCTTCATCTTCCTTTCCACCTTGATAGCATTGTGTAGGACTTGAAAACTTGTGTCATAAGGGTACATATCCACTTATAGGGAAATAGATGGATTCAAGACCCTTAAGAATCTAGCATTGGTGTCCGCTTGGTCCTCTTTAATGTCATCCTTGATCATGGCCTTGTGCATGACATTGTACACTTCCTCCACACTCATGCTTCCTTGTTTCAAACTCTCTAGCTTGTATCTAAGCTCTCTTTTCTAATGTTCTTGTACAAACCTCTCCCTCATGTGTCTCTTCATGTCATTCGAAGTGGTGATAGGTTGCTCATACAAATCCCTTCTTCCTTGGGTGAAACTATCCCACCATAGAATGGCATAGTCTTGGAACTCCAATGTTGAAAGTTGTATCTTCTTCATCTCAGGGAAGTTGTGACAAGCCCAAATCTGATTCATTTTCCTCTCCCAAACAAAGTACAAATCAGGGCCACACTTGCCCTCAAAGATAGGGATCTTAACCTTCACTTTGCCAATACCATCTTCCTCTCTTGGCCGAGGAGCTTGATCATATCTTTGCTCATGTCTTTGGAACCTTGGCCTCCTTCCTCTTCCTCCTTGCCTCATGTACCTATCCCCCTGAAACTCATCAACACCATCATCACAATATCTATTCAATTCAGGAGAGTTAGGGTTAGAAAAATCCCTTGGATAGTTCATTGGTGGAGGTCTAGGCAATGGTGAGACAATGGGTCTAGTGGGTACTCTTATGGGACCCGGCCTTAGGTAAGGTGATATGGATTCATGCCTCACTTCTTGGTTTGGTAATGGCAGTTGGTTGTGTGGGTGTGAAGTACCTCCAAATTCAAATTGGGTCCCTAGAACTATAGGTGGTGTTCTAGGCTTGTCTTGTTTGGATTCAACGGTGGCTAGTCTACTAGAGAAGTCAACAATGACCTTCTTCAAGTCACTAAGAATGTTCAATAAATCAGGTTTATTAGTGATGCTATTGTCCTAGGGTAGGTGTGGGTGAACCTCCTCTTGTTGAGATCCATGTTGGGATTCTTGTTGTGATCTAGGCATGATCAAAGACAACATACAATGAACCATATTAATGTTAGTCTAATAAGCTTGTGTTTGCTTGTGTTTGAATCACACTACACTCTTGAATATCCTCTCAACCTTGGATATTTGATCATATTATCAATGCAATGTGATGCTAGTAACACTTGTTAACTTGGTACACTAAGATGCTTAATCAACAAAGAGTTATAGCTAGCATAGACAAGCAAGTGCACTTGCTAGAAGATGATGTAGGAAAGTGTTTAGCTCAAAGGGACTTGAGAACGTTTTACCTCATTTATGGTGCATAAAGAAGCCCTTGAAATGCCCTTTCTTTGACTTGGAAGTGTCCTTGAGAATTAGGCTAGGATATGTGTTTAAACCAGGCTAAGTGTAGCCGAGTACAAGGCATAAGGGTGGGGTTAGGCTAGGTGTAAGGGGCTCATGGCAATCCCTTCTCTCCTTCTTCTTTATGTGTTTTAGGACAATTGGTCACGTTTGAAATGTTGCACTTGGAGTACACAACAAAAGTTACAAGACTTGGTTAAAGATAGGCAAGCAAGCACGTTACCCGGGGTACAAAATGTGTTATGCAAACAACTTTGGGCATTTGTTTCAATAGGTTAATGAGCTGGAATGGATGTGAGATTTCTTGATCCTTCTAGTGGGGGACTTTCTATGTGGAAGGCTCAGGTCACATCCCAAAAGGCACGACCCAATGAGGTTGCAAAGTCTTGTGTATAGGCTAGGTCAACACTTGTGAAAAGTAGAAAGTGACACTCCACCGCTTTGGGAAAGATTTTTGGCTTTAGTGTTTGGACAATCTACTCGTGCATTTGGCCTGGTTTTTGTTGCCCTCAACAGATCAACTTTTTTTATTCATGGGGCTCATAAGTTTTCTTCATTTGGTTGTATTTGGTTTGAGGTGTGAAGCTTCAAAGTTGGGTTCTTGACAACTTTTGTGCGTGAAATCAAGCACCCGTTTAGGTTTTGGCTTTCGTTCTCTCTTAGACACTTCCTCAACTTGGCTTGGTGATTCCTTAGGCCTCTTCAAACACTTCCAACATTGGTTTTAGTTCCTGCAAATACTCAAAAGATCCATTAGACTTAGACCAACAAAAAGGCACACAACAACAAGGCTTGGCTAGTGTTTTTGGGGCTGTTTTTTGGTGTGACTTTGCAAGTGTTGCAAACCACTTTGTTTTTGTGTTTTTAAGGGTGAGATATGGTTGAAAACTCATCTGAGCGCTGATACCACTTGATGTAGGATTAACTCCCACATGCTCGGATCTAGAGTGTTCAACCAACAAACAATAAGAACAAGTGTTCTAAGTGATGTTCAAACTTGAAAGCAAGCAAGAACAAGAAGAAAGAAAAAGTGTTGAAGGAAGAAATGGATAATTTATTGAGGAGAACTTCTATATCTATTTAAGGCACCTTGGACTTAACTTCAACACAATACAAGAAGAGAAAGAACTAAACAAGCTATAAGTTAACACAACATGGAGATATACTACCATGAGCACCAAGAGTTTCCCATTCAACAAGTTTACACAATCAATTACATAAACAAGGTGAAATAGGTAAAGTAAGAAGTTTTATAGCTCTTCTAAAACTAACAAAGGTGGCCCTTGAGGACTAGGAGGAGTTTTTACTCGATTCAAAACATCAATTCAATCAAAAGCCCTTAGTGAATGATAACTTTAGACTTTTATACCTAGGTTGAACCCGGCCTTTTTAAAACCAAAAATAACTGAAATAAGGACCAAATTACCCTAAGATAAGTTCCACAAAATAGTTAGGGAAGAGGGTGAAAACGTTACACCTAGACAACTTAGCCGGATAAGTGTCTAGTTGTGATAGTTGCACAAAAACGCCAAACGCAGCCATGTTGGAGTCCTCCAATGGATTGTTTGTCTTCATTGGATTTGTTGGGGATGAGCACTTCTTTCACATTCCAGAAGTGTAGAAGCAATGGGTTCCAAATCATGCCCTAAGTCTTGAGTCAATGTTGCTTGTAGAATGTGGTCTTGGATCTTCTTTGACATGGCTCTTGTGATGTCTCCTTGGGTAGTTGGCTTGAGGGATGCTCCTGCATCACTCACCCCCATACTTGGTGTAATCAGGGGGTCTCCTCTCTCTCTTGATACATACCTGCACATCATAGAAGCTACGACCTAATGAATTTTAAAATAGGTTATAATGTTATTCTCTATGTTGGATCTTCTTTGACATGGCTCTTGTGATGTCTCCTTGTGGTCTTGGATCTTCTTTGACATGGCTCTTGATACATACCTTTAGAGTTTTTATGAATTTTAAAATAGGTTATAATGTTATTCTCTATGTTGTTCTTTTCATATTACATTCTAGTCATGCAATGGTGAATAGTGGTGTGCATCTCCTACATCATCTGTATCTAAATGCCTACAATCACAATTAAAGAAATTTGGTGCATGCTTAGAAATGTCCTCATCTATGAGCTTATCATTCACTAGGCTAGTAGTGGAATTCACTATATCTGTATGCATCTGTCCCAAGGGATTCAGAATATATATAGTGACCGCATACATCAAAATGTGACTAACAGATTTCAAGTCGTGACAAGTTATCACGACTTGTTCTTTATTAGCTTCTATTGTTAGATTTCCATGTTTAACATAAATGTTCATGTCAACAGTTATCATGAATGGTCTGCCTAACATAATAGGTGAATTAATGTTGCTGGAAACTTCAAGGACATAAAAGTGTGCTTGAAACTTGAGTCTCTCCACCCGTACTAACACATCCCGTACTATACCTTTCATGTGGACACAAGTTTCATCATCTAATTGTACTTGCAGATTAGTGCATTGCAATGGTGGTAGACCCAGAGAATCATATATATTAGATGGTATGATATTAATTATTTCTCCTATATCTAGGATGGTTTTATTTATGGACTTGAAAACAAGAGTGCACGAGATAAATTATGTACATAGATCGTTCTTTTGATTGGAAGTCCTTCCTTTTAGCTTAGCTTCCATTGATCTCGTATCCCTTTATTTATCCATCCTCTCAATACATGGAGCTTTCCTGGGATCTTTCTTCATATTTTCTACCCTCTCATTGTCAAATTATTTGGTTTCCATTTTATAATATATCTGATATGCACCTTCGAAACAACGTGGCTTGGATTCGGGCTCTACTTAAGTGGCACTTCTAGAACCGGCGACACAAGGTACGGGATTAGGTTGCTTTGGGCGCGTCAATAAAGTTATGGGTCGCATCATCTTAGGAGGTTCAAATTCATCTTCTTCAACAGTTCCTTCCGCATGTCATGGATTTATAGACATGGGTCGTGTCAGAAATTGATTAACTTTGAGTTATAGAAGTGTTTATCAGTTGTAATGTAGTCGAATTTAGATAAAAAGCAAACAAACACCCAGTTCATGCAAAGAAGGGAAGATTAATAGTCTTGGCCTCTTTTCATTCCTACACTTCACTAAATTCTATTCGATTAGAATACAACGAAAGTAATGTTTGAATCAAAGAGGAGACATCGACTTATTTAAACTTTATTTAGAAAAATTCTTTTTAGATTTGAAAAAGGGGGGTTTGATTGGTTGGAAACTAATAAAAAATAGCGAGAAAATGATTTATAAAACTATTTAAGAAGGTTCGTATCAAAGAAAATTGATGTTATTTCGCTGATGAACATCATTGTGATTCCATAAAAACACATAAGTTAACAAAATTGATTATACAAAGAAAGTCTATAGTTCAAATCAATGGAAGCATTAATGAAAATAGTACCAGGAAATAGGCATTTCACAACTAGCCTACAATCCAATTCTCTAATCTAAGACTCAGTTCAAACCGAATCTAAGTGTTCATGATTGTTTCGAAGGAAAATACCAAGGAGAACACCATTAATCTATCCTAACAATTTTGAATACCGAATTTAATCATAGGTGATCAATCTAGCACTAAATTTCAGAATTCAATAAATAATAAATTTAGAGAAATGCAATCAAATCATACTAACAAACCGAAATCACTCAATTACATCGAACCAAACAACAATTTAATGCTTTACTAAGAAATTGGGATTTTAGACCTCCATAATAAGGTTTACAAAGATGAAAAGATGGATAAACAATACTAACCTCTGAAGAAAACTTCTAAACACCCAAGAATAAAGTTATCTCTCAAGTGTAAACAAATTCTAAAAAACAAGGAAGAGGGAACTATACAACGACTCAACGAACTCTCTAAAAGATAAAAGTCTCAAACCTTTTTAAATGTTTAACCTAAAACAAAAGAATAAATTAATACGAATTCGGATCTTATAACAAAATCATCCAAGATTGCAAAAGAAACGATTGGAAGAAAGACTGGATCATTTTATGTTCGTCTGGAGATCGGCGGCGCCGATGATTATTAGCGGGCGCCGACGGGTCTTTTCTTGTATTACTCGAATTCCACATCGGCAGGAGCCGGAGAATGTGTCGTGACAACCTATGAGTCTTCAGTGAATTTTGACTCCTTTAGCTTGCTTTACACATCCGATGTGCATGTCGTTGTCTTCACTCTTACTATGCTCCTCGTTGACTCTAATAAGCTTATAAATTCCATGAATTAGATATATAGGATCGGATAATGGTTTGGACTAAAGATAGTGAAACGGTGCTAAATCCATTCTTATAGACGTGTCGTAGATGCTCCTATAAAACATCCCCACACTAAAACTTCTACTTGTCTTGATTGGTGATAACTTGCATTTAGGATAGTTTAGGGCATGTTTATTTCTTCTCATTAGGTTGGTTTTGTTTTATTTTCAATAGGTTTGTTTCTTTTTCGTTTAGATTTCTAGTGTTCCGGAGTCTACCCTTGCGTTATGTGTTTTTAGGATGAATTGGAGGCGTTTTTATGATCGTGGACTATATCTTGGGGAAGCTCATGTGGATGACTTGGATGTGCAATGATGGGGTCAAGAACGTGGGTGCAACGAGTAAAAGAAGATTGAAGTGAAGCCTATACAGAGTGAGACTCGGCCGAGCTGTGGCCCGAGTTATAACACCATAGAATCACCCTTCGCAGAGTGAGACTCGGCCCCTGACTCAGGCCGAGTTGTGGACCGAGTTGTGGGCTGTAAACATGTTCCGAAATGCTGAATTTCCACGTAACTCGGCCTGAGACTCGGCCGAGTTACGGGCCGCGTCAGGACGATTTTTCCTCCTCTAACCTAGGTATAAAAGGAACTTTTCTTGGGGACTCTCGGGGAGACCTTTTTGGGGGATTAGAAAACTTTTGGAGATCTAAAAACCCTAAGAGAAAGCTTGTGGATTGGATAACTTGGATTGGATTGAAGTTGAGTGGTATGTTGTTTATTACAATGAATTTGATTTCTTCCTTCTCCATGTCTAGCTAAGCTTCAATTTCCATGGTTGGGTGAACCCTATGATGGAGTAGATGAGTTTTTATGATGATTTTTGGTTGATTGATCATTTGAATGAAGTTTGATTCTCTCCTAGGATGCTTATTGCCCTAATACTATTGTAATAGGAAATCCTACTATCATTTGAGTCCGAGAGGAGATTTTGATTTTAGGGAATGATTATTTGAGTTTACATTTGTCAATTCATGTTAGATCCCTAGGGAGAACTTGAGAATTATTTGCATGAGAGTGATCTAATTTCTCTAGTGGAATTTTAACTATCGTAGTTGATCGATGATTGAATAGATTATGCGGAGCGCGAGAGAGGAAGTTGATTTGTTTGTCATTTGATTTCTAAGAAGCGTAAAGGGTCTAGTTTAGGATAGCCTTGCACGAGAGTGATTGCTAGTCGAATATAGGCACGTGCACTTATCGTCTGAGAAGAGGTAGTGCTGACATTAGATAATTGGTCCTTCGAACGACATTCAATTCGGAAGTTAACCATATATCGTCTTAATCTCATTGAAACATCATAGTGGGATCCTAACCTTGGAAGTCTTTCTCTGTTGATAACTTCGTGTTACTTGTTAGTTTGAATTCGGTCATAAACTATTCACTCCGTGATCTTTGGCTTAGTCTATTCGTTGGCATAACAAATTGATACTACATAGTCCTTGTGTTCGACACCTTGATACTATAACCGAACTCATTCGCTTGCGAGTGTTGGATTTATCCGCATCAAGTTTTTGGCGCCGTTGTCGGGACTATCGCTAGTATTGGTTGATTTGAGCAACCAATAGATTAAGTCTCATTTTGTTTTTGATTTTGTTTCTTGTGTCTTGGTTTCAGATTTGTTCTCCTAGCTGATGCGAAGAGCTCTGAGCAGTGGTACACTACGCGACTACGAACCTGAGCCCGAGCATGCTCTTCATAGAGGGTTAAGAGAGCAAAGAGAGACTAGAGCCCGAGCTATGGAGGAACAACAAGAGTTGATGGCTCGCCAACAACAACAATTGGCGGATCTACAACACCAACTGGAGCTGCTTCAAGTGCAAAATAATCCTCCAAAGCCCTACCTTTGGGTGACTATGTGCTGCCTCGTCACCAAGGACCCACATCTGGTCTAGTCCGGCCTCCAGTAGTTGCTCGTAACTTTGAGCTGAAGCCATCTCTAATTAATATGGTTCAGCAAAATCAATTTGGAGGCCTACCGTCCGAGAATCCTCACCAACATCTCAACACTTTCTTGGAACTTATGGATACGGTGAAGATTCATGATGTCTCTGAGGATGCGCTTTATTTGCGTGCCTTTTCATTTTCCCTTAGAGGCCGAGCTAAAGCATGGTTCCAGGCTTTGCCTCAAGGCACTATCAATACTTGGGATGGGCTAGCTAAAGCATTCCTAACCAAGTATTTCCCACCAAAGAAGACCGCAGAGATGAGGAATCAGATCAGTTCATTTCAGATGAAGGATGGGGAATCACTGTATGAAGGTTGGGAGCGTTTTAAAGAACTTTTGCTGTATTGTCCTCATCATGGACAAGATAAGTGGGTGTTGCTGCACACCTTCTACAATGCCGTGGACAATACTAATAGGCTGCTCATTGATGCCTCATCTGGAGGTACTATCATGAAGATGCATATTGATGAAGCTTGGGAGAAGATTGAGGAAATTGCCCAACACACTCATTATTATAATGATGTTCGTTCTATTCCTACTTCTAAGAGAACGGGTGGTCTCTACGAGGTTGATGATGAGATTTGCCAACAAGCCAGAATGGAAGCTATGGCTCATGAGATTAAGCAGTTGAAGTTACAGATGAGCAGGTCTCAGGGTAAGAAGGAGGAAAGTCCTTCTCAAGTTGTCTCGAATGTGGTTTGCCAATTTTGTGGGGGGAGGTGATCATACCATATTATCTTGCCAAATATATGCTTCTCAAAAACGCATCCCAAGAAGAAGAGGTGAACTACATGAATAACTTCAACAACGGTCTAAGAATGATCCTTACTCTAACTCCTATAACCAAGGTTGGGGCAATCGCAACAACCTCTCTTATGGGAACAATCAAGCACACCAAAGGCCACCTCCTGGTTTTCAACCCAAAGTTTCTCCTTACCAAGGGACAATCATCACAACCTTCCCAAAGACCCTCTTGGGAGACCGCTATTGAGAGCCTTGCTACATCCATGAAAACTCTAACCGAGGAGGTACGTTCTCAAGCGAAGAATTTGAAGATTGTAGAGCAACAACTAGCTCAGCAGGCAACTAATGTTCCAAGGCCAAGTGGTCAACTTCCTGGGCGACTGAATTAAATCCAAGAGGCCAACTGAATGCAATAACTCTTAGAAGTGGTAAAGAGTTATAGGATCCCAAGCCAAGGTCCCTCAACCTCAAGATGGAGGTGAAGTAGAAGAGAGTGAAGCTCCTTACATTCCACCTCCTCCATTTAAGTCTCCTCTTCCATTTCCTCAAAGAAAAGTCACGGCTCAAACCGAAAAACAATTTGGGAAATTCCTTGATGTTTTGAAGAAGCTCTACATCAACATACCATTCACGGATGCTCTTCAACAAATGCCACTTTATGTGAAATTCCTAAAGGAGATTTTGTCAAACAAGAGTAAATTTGAAGTATGTCAACAAGTGTCCCTCAATCACGATTGTAGTGCCCTTGTCCAGAATAAGTTGCCTCCTAAGCTAGGCGATCCCGGGAGTTTTTGTGTCCCAATTGAGATCGGAAAGTGCACTTATAATGCGTTATGCGACTTGGGAGCAAGTGTGAGAATAATTCCTCTATAAATTTGCAAGAAGTTGGACCTTGGGGAACCTGAACCGGTGGATATGACTCTCTTCATGGCCAATAGATCCACCGTCTCTCCTTAGGTATCCTTGAGGACATTCCCATTCAGGTAGGTAAGTTCTTTGTGCCTGTAGACTTTATTGTTCTTGATATGCAAGCTGATTTTTCCGTCCCCATTATATTAGGAAAGACCCTTCTTAGCTACTACTGGAACACTTATTGATGTAAAAGAGGGTGTACTTTCATTTTCTATTGGTGGGGAGAAAATCGAGTTTAGTTTCACTAATGCTATCCAGCAACCTAGTTTGAGGATGAGTTGTGCAGGTTAGATGCTATTGACAGAACTCAAGGAATGGTGATGGCGGTGACTAGTAGAGATCCTCTCGAGGAAATCTTGGACCATTCCAAAGTACCAAATGACGAGCTAGAGAGAGGTTTGGTCGCAACACTTGAAGAGGATAATCTTGTTGTACCAAAGGTAGAACTGAAGCCTCTACCGTCTTCGTTGAGCAAAGCCATTGGTTATACAATTGAATTCAAGAAAGGGGATCATGTGATTCTCTATCACCATAAATCGAGTATGTTTCCGGGAAGCAAGAGTACAAGATGGTCTGGTCCTTACTACCTAAACCGAGTTGTTCAAAACGATTTTGTGGAGCTATGGCATAAGAACTCGGGGTATTTCTTAGTGAGAAAGGTTTGCCTCAAGCCTTAAATGAAGCCTGATCCGATCGAGTTGGGTATCACTGACCTGCCCGATCCGAGTACATGATACTTAATGGTGAAGGTCAAGCCAACGACCTTAAACAAGCGCTTGGTGGGAGGCAACCCATCGCACTGCGTTTCGTGACCACGGTCCCCGCACCAACGTCCTCCACGACCTCCGCAAGGATAGTTTCATCGTGAGTTTTCCTCTTCCTTACTTCCTACGTTTTACATTGGGACAATGCAGGTTTTAAGCTTGTGGGGAGCATTTATATTTTGCATGTAGTTTTCTTAGTTAGTTGCATTTTTCTTTTCTTTTCCTGTGTTTTGTTTGTTAGCATTTGCTTGGTGTTACTTTGCATATTTAGTTGAAAATTTCCCCGACTTGATCTTTTGTGGGTTCTTATAATGGTGTATTGATTTGTGAATCTTTTTAATATGCTTTGGTTGTTGATATTTCAATTGCATTATGAGGATGACATGATTGATCACGCTTTGAACAATGAACTGAGCATGCGGACTTTGATTAAGATGCATTAGAACCGAACTCTAGATATTGTCCTAGTGAGCTTGTTTGCCTTTTCTTGGACTACATTTGCAAAGTCTCTTATTTCTCATGAGTGAACTCTCTTTGTTTGTTATCTCTAGAACTTGCTTCTAAATCTCTTTGAGACTGCATATAGGACTAAAAATGCATTACATTTGATTGAGACATTATATTTTATGAGCCCATATTATCCTTGACTACCCTTGATGATATCCTTCTCTTGTAGCCCTTTGAGCCTTATAGCCTTTCTTTATTAGCTCCACAAAAGTAATCCGAGCTTATATTTATATCCTACCTATCTAGGGGATTGAACTTCTATTTACTTGGTGTGGTTGTGAGACAAGCTTGGGGGAATGGTAGATGATGGGGTGGTTAACGATGTTTGATTATATAGTGTTGTCTTGTTGTTTATATCCAATTTGCTCCCTTCTCTTTCATCATTTTAAAAAAAAAGATATATAAAAAAAATGAAAAAAAGAGAAATAAGTGAAAGAGAAGAAAAGGAGCAACAAATAGACAATTTGATAGATCTTGGGTTGGGTTGTGTATTTGTGCTTATTGTAATATCACTTGAGTTGGTGTTGTTTTCATATGAAGTTCATATCTCCTAGATTTTGCACCACATGGCCAAAAATTTCATCCATGCCTTATAGAGTACATTGGCCCCATTACAACCCCTTATATGTCTCATGATTGTGTTTTGCATTCTACCTAGTAGTGGAGATCTAGATTTGGTTGCAAGCTTATGGTAGTTAATATTCAAAGTTGAGTTATAACATTGAGTGAAACACATATCTACATATATGAGTGAGAGTGACATGTTCTATTAATCCGGTAAGATCTAGAGTTGAGGAACTAATATTTTCTTGTCATTGATTGAGAAGCATGCTAGGAAGGGATTTGTTTTCTGTTTGATATTCCGTTGTTATCAATCATATGTCACTTGGATAGATACCTCTTTTGTATATTACTTGGATTTGTTGATATGTGCTTGCTTGGGACAAGCAAGGTTCAAGCTTGGGGGAATTTGATAACTTGCATTTAGGATAGTTTAGGGCATGTTTATTTCTTCTCATTAGGTTGGTTTTGTTTTATTTTCGATAGGTTTGTTTCTTTTTCGTTTAGATTTCTAGTGTTCGGAGTCTACCCTTGCGTTATGTGTTTTTAGGATGAATTGGAGGCGTTTTTGATGACCGTGGACTATATCTTGGGGAAGCTCATGTGGATGACTTGGATGTGCAATGCCGGGGTCAAGAACGTGTGGTGCAACGAGTAAAAGAAGATTGAAGTGAAGCCTATACAGAGTGAGACTCGGCCGAGCTGTGGCCCGAGTTATAACACCATAGAATCACCCTTCGCAGAGTGAGACTCGGCCCCTGACTCAGGCCGAGTTGTGGACCGAGTTGTGGGCTGTAAACATGTTCCGAAATGCTGAATTTCCACGTAACTCGGCCTGAGACTCGGCCGAGTTACGGGCCGCGTCAGGACGATTTTTCCTCCTCTAACCTAGGTATAAAAGGAACTTTTCTTGGGGACTCTTGGGGAGACCTTTTTGGGGGATTAGAAAACTTTTTGAGATCTAAAAACCCTAAGAGAAAGCTTGTGGATTGGATAACTTGGATTGGATTGAAGTTGAATGGTATGTTGTTTATTACAATGAATTTGATTTCTTCCTTCTCCATGTCTAGCTAAGCTTCAATTTCCATGGTTGGGTGAACCCTATGATGGAGTAGATGAGTTTTTATGATGATTTTTGGTTGATTGATCATTTGAATGAAGTTTGATTCTCTCCTAGGATGCTTATTGCCCTAATACTATTGTAATAGGAAATCCTACTATCATTTGAGTCCGAGAGGAGATTTTGATTTTAGGGAATGATTATTTGAGTTTACATTTGTCAATTCATGTTAGATCCCTAGGGAGAACTTGAGAATTATTTGCATGAGAGTGATCTAATTTCTCTAGTGGAATTTTAACTATCGCAGTTGATCGATGATTGAATAGATTATGCGGAGCGCGAGAGAGGAAGTTGATTTGTTTGTCATTTGATCTCTAAGAAGCGTAAAGGGTCTAGTTTAGGATAGCCTTGCACGAGAGTGATTGCTAGTCGAATCTAGGCACGTGCACTTATCGTCTGAGAAGAGGTAGTGCTGACATTAGATAGTTGGTCCTTCGAACGACATTCAATTCGGAAGTTAACCATATATCGTCTTAATCTCATTGAAACATCATAGTGGGGATCCTAACCTTGGAAGTCTTTCTCTGTTGATAACTTCGTGTTACTTGTTAGTTTGAATTCGGTCATAAACTATTCACTCCGTGATCTTTGGCTCAGTCTATTCGTTGGCATAACAATTGATACTACATAGTCCTTGTGTTCGACACCTTGATACTATAACCGAACTCGTTCGCTTGCGAGTGTTGGATTTATCCGCATCAATTGGAATACAATACCACTCTACTCTCTACGAGTCCCCGTGTAGAAAGCCCAAGTAGAAAACAGTCACATAGAAACAAGTATCCCAAGTAGAATTCTCCCAATCACCTTATAAGCTCGTCCCTCACCAATCCAACCTATACATCACACTCTAATCACACTGTAGAATGCTCTGAATCCTTACGAAGTAGTAACTCATAATCGTATAACCATGTATCCCAAGTAACAATAACCAATAAAATAAACGAACATCCTAAATCTCCTATAAAACAAAGACCAAAGATAATGGTCAAAAATAAAAGAGAAATCCTAACTCCATCATACACATCTCCTCTTCAAACACCATAATGACCTACTCCGCTAAATAATGTTCATCTTAAACAACGCATCTCAACCACCAATTCCTAAAGAAAATATCCACATAACAGAACCACAACAATATGCATCAAACAACGGAAAAGAATTCTGATCCTAGTAGCAAACCATACCATCGCCAAAAGTGTGTCTCCGAATCTCCCAAAAGAAAAATAATGATCAGAATACCTCATATGAAATGCAAAGTAAGTTCAAAATACTCTAACAAGGAGATCTAAATCATGTAGGCTCAATGTGAGGTAAAAATAAAAATAAAATCTACGCATTGTCTCTCCTTGTGAAACCAATCCAAAACACTACTATACTCCAACACTCATGTCTCCTGCACCAAAATATGGAAAAGAACCATCCTAAACACTCAAATTCTTTTCACTCCAAATCTTGCTTAAGAGCCCTTTTGTTTTTCACTTAACACTCTCATAAATGATCTCACTTACCTCATAACTCTCAAGAATTTATTTTTTCCGGGCCTAATGTCAGCTAGATTACTTGCTTATTGTATGACAGCCTTGAAAAGTTTTTACTCATCCTAGGATTTTATATTTTCTTTTACATTTATGCTCTTTTGTTTTTTAATTATTTTACTTTTTTCTTTGTTTTTTAATATTTATAGAGAATATGTACAAGCAACGAATATAAATATACCTCCCCACACTTAAACTAAACATTGTATTCAAGGATAATATCGGACATAAATAAGAACAAGGGAAGAAATGAAGAATACCGCTACTGCTGTGGTGGTGGTGTTGGGGGATAGCTTGAGTACTGGGACCTAGAAAAAGCTCCAAGTGTTGCATCATCTGCTACATCTTCTCATCCAGGTGGATCCAATGAGCGTCCAGCAGAGCAGCACAAGCATCTTGCGCAGCCCAGCAAACATCCTGAGAAGCCCAATGAGTGTCCTAGATCGCAGAATACTCAGTGAAGCGCTGCTCCAGGCCCTGAACTCGTTCATAGGCATGCGGCCATAATCATCATGTTTCTCAGGCGCAACTACTGGTGGAGGCGCTTAGATACCTTCCAAGTGATTGAGGTCCGACTCTTCATAGTTCTTCCAGGATAAGAAAAAGGTTCGGGCCTAGAGAGAACAAACAAATGCATGTTCCCGGCAACCAAAAATATAATAGTGGACTTCTCGGTCTCTTCCCTTCTCATGCACAATGTTTGTCTGAAGGATATGAAAATCCCTCATTTCGATTGCATTAAACTGAGCAGCTAAAACTTCAAGGAAATTTATGTAGGTACCTTTCTCTAAAACATCAAGAATCTCTTCAAAAATAAACCAACCCAATCCACAATCGCGGTTCCGTTCCGCATAATTGTCCACATTGCCTTCAATTCAGAAGCGATCTTGTTGACCTCTGGCTGGCCGAAGATTGCCAACCATGTCACATTGTGAGTGAAATAAAGGCAAGGGTGCGTCCATGAATAATTGTAATTCGAGATTTGTGAGTCGTAGATCACACCCGCGGACTAGACCCAAAAGTAGTAATGGTCATTCTCTCCAACAAAAAAAGGAGTGGGCGCCTTGGTAGCACAAAAGATATCACACAACTTCTCGATCTCGAATTGTCCCTTTCATCCACCCAAGATGAATTTTATCATTCTGGTTCTTTCGTTGATACAAACAGTTGACAGAAACTCTTGCGACCAACACACATATGTTAAGTCGATCAACTCAGAAAAAATTCTCCCAACATGGCATAATTTAGCATCTCCCGCACACAATGTTCGATCTCCGAATTCCGACAGAAGTACTTGTCAAAACAGAGTGCTCATAATGTCTAGTTTGCGCACATTAGTGGTGATCACCAACAACTCATATCTCTTATCCTTCTTCTTAGCGGGGTTTCTGACTTGGACCAGCCTCATATGGCGAAGCTTGGTTTATGGAACTCACAATTGAATGTAGAAATGTGAAAATCTTTGAAAAGAGTGTTACCGAACAAAAGAAATATCGGCGGGCGGGGATGAAGATCGGCGGGAAATGATGTCTTGTTTGGAACGCTTGTGAATAACTGGCGCGACCGCTGATTAGATATTTGTGGGATTCACGGGCGCCGATGACTGTATGCGGGCGGCGCTGACGAAGCAAAAACTCAACATACCTAAAAACATTCGTTAGAGGTGCAAATGATCTCTAAATGAGCAAAATCAACACTCAAAATGTATATCCGGAGGAAGAACCTAGTAGGAAGTTTACGGGGCTCGGCTTTTTGTCAAAAAATGAGAAATATGGATTGAAAGGCGAAGTCATATGGCGCCGATGAGGATAGGTGGGTGCCGATGGTGCGACTGTGAATTTTCTGGCTTTTGCTCGTGATTGTGGATGTGGAAAGTGTGCTTTGGCTTTTGTGATTTAATTTAGGAGAGGGAAGGGGTTTATATGGTGGTGAGTTGGAAGGAAAGGGAAGAAAAGTTTTTTAGTCTTGTAAGGGTTTAAGAAAATTTGTGGGGAAGGAAAAAGAAGAAGAAAGTAGGGGCATTTTGTAAATTTTTGCGTCTCACCTTTAATTTCGAGGAATACTTGGCAAAATCATACACACTAGTCAACTCTTTCTTACCACACAACTCTCTTATATTTTGGTTTGATCTCATAGACCATCTCACACTAAGAACACTTCCTCACATGCTTTCTTTTTTACGCTCAAAGGCTATTTACTCGTTTCTTACCACAATTTCACAATATATTTCTTTTCCTATTCTTTTTTTTCCTCTCTATTCTTTTACCATCTATTTTCGATCTCTTGTTTTGTTTAACACTCATCATATTTTCCTCACAAAACCTCACTTTCACTCGACTTTAAAAAATTTAGTTCAAAAGACAGAACGGTTTTTTACAACATAGCTCAAAAGTTTGTTTAGCGGAAAATGACTCAGTGACTTTATTTAACATCTGAATTCAAAAAACAAATCTAAACTAAGATAAATAGAAAAGGAAAATTACCTCAGCTAGGGTTTCCTCCTGAGAAGCACCTTATTTTGAGTCATGGCTTGACTCTTATGTAGCTCAATTCACGGAAGTGCTGTCCATACTTTTGAGAGCTTTCACTCGCCAAATTTGAAGACTTTTGTAATTCATAGCTTCGGAAGAAGGCCTTGTTGGTGTTTCTCCTTAGGCTTGTTTTCCTTATGTTCGTATTTCTTCTTTTCATCCCCACACTTACCATGTTATGGGGTCCTACTAGTATTGTGCTCAACCTGCACAAGTGAATCAACAACCCGGGGACTAGATCCTCGGGGTAAAGTCAGTCCGGTGTCTGAGTACGGAAAAACTAATCCAATCCCTTTAAGAGAAAGAATCAATAACTTATCAATAGTCGTACTGCACATTGCTAATGTAACGGTCTTTCTATTGACTCCAAGAGTAGTTGTTGTGCCTACTCGCACATCTATAAGAGAACTTGCGGTTTTCATGAACATTTGTCATAAAATGATGGGCACCACCTTATGTTCGTACTCCATTTCCATGAAGGTAAAAATCCGTGGGGAAAGTGAATTCACCTTATGTTCGTACTCCATTTCCATGAAGGTAAAAATACGTTTTCCAGTTTACCTAATGGCAGTACGTTGATCTTTTCAGCCAATTGAATGGCGACTATAGTGATTTGCATAGGACCTAGACCAAGGTCATAATATAAATAAGATTGGAGAACATTAATGGATGCACCGAGATCAAGTAGAGCTCAGCCGCTATCCATTTTCCCAATATTGATTGGAATTGTGAACATCCCAAGGTCTTCCTCCTTTGTGGGCATGTGGTCCGCATTCTTCTCCTCCATTTGAGAGCCTTTTGCTCCTTCATCTTCTTGTTCATTGCAATCTGATATAGGATACGCACAGAGGCTTGTCATCATTTATGCGTAGAGGGGAGAATCTTCATCGATGTTGCTAAACACCTCAATCAAACTCATCCTTGTCTCTTAAATCTCCAACTCATTGAGAGTTGACAAAAGATCCTCCTCATATGACGTGTTATCTCCATGACACTCCTCCTTGTCCTCATAATTGATTTCCGCAACGTGTCGTACGACATAGGAATCCACTACCTCATTGATGTTCAAAGGGGAAGTATTTAGCTTAAGTTGGCTGTGATGGTTGCTCGGGTGTGATTAACCGCTGTCGTCGGACTTGTTGATTATAATGATTGATTGATAAGGACATCGGAGGGGTGTAAGTGGTTCATGGTGCACATCATTTGAGTCATCACTCTCGAAGTTAAGACGACATAGAGAATTAGGTGACATCTCATCGCTGAATTTGGATTGTTTGACTACATATCTGCCGTTGTGGTGTCTTACACCTAGAATAGAACATTGTTCACCGGAATCTAGCTCAAGGTCCTCTCTCGATGCACTCTGAATGTACTTAGGGTCCTTACACTCATACCTGAATCCTTTTACCATCAACTCAATGTATATCTAACGTTTGCGAGCTTGTTTGCAAATGCGGGACTCTTCTCTAAGGAGTTGCACTTCTTCCATTCGTTTATCCTCATATTTTGCTATTGAAGCTACAACGTCTTTCTATAATTTGTTATGGTTTTGGCATATATCATGATGTTTTTGACTTAGAGTGGTTGGGCTATCATCTTTCTCCTTTAAGTCTTGGCTAGCAATGCAGAGAGAACCTTTAACTCCATTAGGAGCTTTCATAGTTGGGAAACAACCATTTCCTAACTCCTCAGCAAGAGATCTGTGGGTGTCGATAAGGTGTATGTGCTCTTCAAAGATGAGATCAACACTTTCCAACTATGATTGGTCAGTGCCAATGTCGCCTTTGTTTTCTTCGCCAAAATTTCCGAAATATGCCTCATCCACTCAGAGAACGCCGATGGCTTTGCCGCAGCCAACGAAGAGCTATCTGTAATCTGAGGATGTCATGCCTGGACATCGGTGGGTACATATGGTCTGTTGGTGGGCACCGATGAGGTCTCTGTCCCTTTTTCCTCTTTCTCAATGACCTTATCAAGGCTTGGCATCTCGTCTTTCTCCTCAACATATTTCTTGTCCTCATCAAGATCATCATAGTACTAGTCCAATACAGTCACATTGTGAATGTTAGGGTTTTTCCGTTGGGGATGGAAGATGTCCCAAAACTTATTGTTGCAATTGCGCTATGTTGTCGGTAATGTGACTCACTTACTTTTGTAATGTGCCCATGGAGTCGTTGATCTTGACCTTGATAGGGAGGCCTTGGAATTCCATGTTGGAATCCAACCGCGTTTATCTCCTCTTGGAAACACAGACAAGCGTCTGTGGGATGTAGATCATCTTTGCATGTTATCGATCGTGAAGAACTTAGTGTAACTAAAGATAAAATCTTTTGTGCGGAAATATAAGACTAAGAACAAATAAACACTTCAATTCCAAAATGTTGTTGATTTGATTTCTTGTGAGACTTACAACTACTAGGCGAACACACAGTTATTAGTTTCTCTCAACTCTCCTAGCTATTGCCTAAGCTTTAAATCAAGATGAACTCTTTCTCTCTAGTTCGACAACCATGTTTAAAGATAAAAGAACTAAATTATTTATACTATGGAATAATCACAGGGAACTAATTTCCTAAAAGCAAGTAAATAATAATAAATAAAGTACTAAATCTAAAAAAGCCGAATATAATGACAAACTACCTTCAACTGTTAAGATCTCGAATCTAGTAAATCTCTTGACGAATCAACTCTTTCCTTCTTTAGCTCTAGGAAGATTTCTTTCCATACATATGCGCTCGGTCCCCTTTAATGTCTTTGGTCCCCTTGAGCGCGTCCTCCTTGTGTACTGTGTTATTTGTGCAGCTCAATCCTTCACTCTTATTGTTTGGTTCCCTTCAGTATCCCTTGGTTCCCTTTCTCCTAGTTAAGTGCCTTGAGCGCTAGTCTTCTCGCTAAACTCGCTCTTGTATCTTCTCTTAAGCTTGTTGCTTTTCACCCTTAAACCTCCTAAGTAACTCAAAGGCCTATCGATTTCCTGCGATATCTCACTCAATACACATATTAGTTCATATGGTAGTTTGTTATCATTAAAACTAAAGGCATTATCAATTATATGAACTAAGGGGATAGTTCATATAACCAACAAATTCCCCTTTTTAATGATAACAAACTTAGAATCCTGGCATAAGCATACTATAGAGCTGAGAAAAGAAGTAGCTTTCAATTCCCCCTTAATCAATGAACAAGTAATAAGCATCGCGCTTTAACTTCATATCTTCTAGTTCCCCCTAAATTAAATAACTCATATGCCTCTAATATTCCCCCTTTTGACATCATGTAAAAAGGATTGCGCAATATTAATCAAGGGAAACTAAGTGTAGCACATGCGTGCCTTTTAGAGGAATGAGTAAGTGATACGAAAGAAAACACAACAAGTCTAGCCCTATCTCAGTACGTACTAGAGCAAGCACATAAGTGAACCAAAGCAAGTAATTCATTGATAGATATATAAGAGCACACAGAAAAACAGTCAAAAAAGAGAAAAAATAACAAGAATTTTAGAGGAGCTTTGGATTTCTAAGGGGCCCTAAGAGGAACTGAGATAACAACTACTCCCAGTGGTATTCATCCTGGTAGTGATCCTCGCAGCCCTCTTTAAGAGGCCCGATCATGAGCTCCTTGACATGATGACGGTGCCAGTCGAGCATGTGCCTGAGCCCTGATAGATGTCGATTGGTCTGAAGTATAGCTTCCAAGGTGTGAAGCTGAATTTCCTTCGAGCTCATATTCGGCGACAGCTGTGGCTTGGGCTCCTTCAAGGGGCTCTTGATTTGGCGAGGTCTGGGTTCGGGTTTGAGAGGGTCTGAGGTGTCGGGCTTGGGTTTGGGTTCGGGTTTAGGCTCAGGTCTGAAGGTGGAGCCAAGGAGCAGCTTCTCGACCGGCGCATCCATACTAGCGTGTTTGAGTAGGTGACGCAGCCCAGTCTCAGTGATAATACTCTCACAGGGCATTTCTTTGATCGACCTGTAGATCCCTAACTCGAGCATGAACTTCTTGACAACGTGGGGATAGGGAAGCGTGTGGTTCTTGTGCATCTTCACCGTCAGCATGTGACAGATAATGAGGCGCAGCATGTCTATGAGACTCCCTTCAATGACCTCTCGCAGTAGGCAAGCATCCGCAATGGTGACAGTATCGCGCTTCTCTTAGCGAGGGATGTTGTAAAGCAGCATGATGTAATGGATGAGCTTTGTGCCAAAGCTCAGCATATGCGTCTTGATCTCCCTCGGACGCAGCTCCCACTAGCAGATCCAGCGTCTCGCCCTTCCCACAGGGCCAATTTTTCTTCGGCAGAGACGCGTACCCTTCGCCCGTTGGAAGATTGAGCACCTTTACCATAAGCTTGACGTTCAGCGTTTTGAGATCGTCCCCCCATTGAATGTGTGCCACATAGTAGAGCTTTCCTAGGTTGGTAGTCATGACGGCGAGTGTGCTGTAGAATTTTCTCACTTCTTCATAGTCGCCCGTGAACTGCTCTACCTCGATCTATGACCAACGAGTGCACTCAAGAGAGGCGATTGCGGAAGCGACGTCGAACTCTGCAGGGTTTAGGCTGGACCAGAAGCCTTGCCCTATTATGAGAGGCTCGATGACGACGCATGTCGAGAAGTTTCCGTGAGCAGGTGGGAGGCTGAGGGAATCGTCACTTACAATTGTGGCGATCGTCTTTTGGCGTTTTTGTAAGGTGGAGGAAGGCGTGATGGCTAAGGCTCGTTTAAGGGACGTCTAAGGCGGTGGAGAAGGTGGAGTAGTGAGGGAGAGAGCAGTGGATGTGATTTCAGGATGGTGGTGGGTGGATTTATCATGTTTGGAGGCAGAGGGGGTGTGCTCGGTGGAGTTTGTGGAGGAGGCTTTGAGTTCTGTTGAGGAGACGGGGTGAATTAATGGAGTCGTTTTATCTTCCTCCATGGGGACTGGAGATATGAGGTGAGCGGTAGTTGGTGAAGGTGGTGAGGATGAGGGCTGAGGACTGGGCACCTTTGTTGGTATGGGAGAGAGTGGCTTTGGTCGTGCTTAGTCAAGGAGGGTTGGAGTCGTGGAGGTAGAAGGTTAAACCGGAGCTGCGGCTTTGGAGCTCTCCATGAACTCCTGGAACTTAAGGAACGCAGCCCATTTCGCGGCATCGACGTGCACAGGGGTGGCCATTTGTGTGTTTGAGGGAGTAGAATTTTGAGTGGTGAAAAGGTGCAGGGTTTGAGCGATGAGTTCTTGGGAGAGAGAGAGTTTAAGAAGAGAGTGAATAGTTGCAAAGCTGGTGAAGGGGAGCCGAATCTGGTCGAAGAGGATATTTATGGAGCGTGGCAAACGGTCGAATCACAACGCCATGATTTTAAATCTGGAATAGCACCTCGTTTATCACAGATGCAAGTGATCGTTGGTAGGCTTGCGAGTAATGAGTGCCTAGAAGATAGTCGACCGTTGAGACGCTCGGTCCCTGAAATTCTATCGGTCCCTGTACTCAGTTTGTGAAATTATCTGCAATTCACTCTATTCTGGGTTACTCGGACCCCAAGGACGTGTTGTTTCAAAAAAAATTGCGCTTGTAATCTCTTATACTTACTCGGTCCCCATATACTGACGCGATGTGTCTCAGTTCCCATTTGTAGTAGGATAATTCAACTCGCTTAAGCACATAATAATCTCACACACACAAAGGGACATAAAGGGTCTTTTAAAAACAATAAGTGATAAGCATATATGGGTAGGCTTTTTGACATCTCAAAGAATATTCCCAGTTGTGGCTTATATGGTCATAGGGGACGTAACATTGAGATCAAGGTTAAGGGACTGGCCTATAAGCACGAATCATATCTCAGGGGCTTGATTATGTGGATAAGAAGCGATCATCGTGCATATATATATAAGGTCTTGAAAATGAATAGAATGCAAGTGGATCAAGTTTTAGCAAGCAATATTGCAATCCTAGGGAGGGCCTAACTAAGCATTTATCATTTAGCATCACACAGAGCATGCGAAGGACGAATATCCCTAAGAGTATAGGCTAGGTTCGTGAACGTATTAGTCCTATGTTCCCAAGATTAAAAGGAGTACTAAATTTACACAAGATCAAGAGAAGAGGCTTATGTGGAAGGAGATGCTTAATGAAAGGGGATCAAGCCCAAGTGAAGTATGAGTTTGATGAATGGTTCCTTTTTCAAGGACTTGGCGAAGATGCATGCTATTTGATCCTCAATTCTACAGTGGGTAAGCTCGTTGTGCTTCTTCTCCACATTATCTTGAAGGAAATGATGACACACTTCAATATGCTTGGTTCGAGAGTGGAGCACATGATTCTTTGAGATATTGATCGCGCTTGTGTTGTTACACCTTATTTCAATTCGGCCCATCGAGATGCCAAAGTCAGTGAGTTGTTTCTTGAGCCATAGGAGTTGAGCAAAACAAGAAGCGGCTGTTATGCATTCAGCCTCGGTGGTGGACACACCTATTGAGTTCTGTTTGCGAGAGCCCCATGAGACGAGACAAGGGCCTCGGAATTGTGACATACCTGAAGTGGTCTTTCGATCAACGAGATAGCCTGCATAGTTAGCATCTGTGTATCCAACAAGGTTAAAATCGTAGTTCTTAGGGTACCATAAACAAAGATTATCAGTCCCTTTTAGGTAACGAAGGATATGCTTGATGATGGCAACATGCGACTCCCTTGGATTGGATTGTAAACTTGCATAAAAACTCATTGCAAAAACAATATCGGGCCTAGAGGCAGTTAAGTACATTAAAGATCCTACCATACCTCTATAGAGTGTTTCATTCGCCTTGGGGCCGTTATGGTCTACGTCTAGCTTAGTGCCTATGGATACTGGAGTGTGAATGGGCTTGCTATTATCCATCTCAGACTTCTTTATGATCTAACTTAGGTAATTTTGTTGATGAATTTGAATGCCTTCAGCCTTTTGCACCACTTGCAGTCCAAGGAAGAAGTTGAGTTCCCCTATCATGCTCATGTTGAACTTGCTACTCATCACGTCTTTGAATTTCTCTACAAGCGATATGTTACTGGAACCAAAAATATTATCGTCAACGTATACCTGAACCACTAGGATGTCGCCTATATGTTCCTGGATGAAGATCGTCTTGTCGATTGTTACCCTCTTGTAGTTGTTAGCGAGGAGGTACTCAGAGAGGCACTCATACCATGCCCTTGGTGTTTGCTTTGACCCATAGAGGGCCTTGTCCAGGAAATATACGTACTCTGGGTGAGTCGAGTCTTCAAAACTTGGGGGCTGCTTCACGTACACTTCTTCATTGAGCACATCATTGAGGAAGGCCGTCTTCACATCCATTTGAAAGAGCTTGAAGCCCTTGTGCAAAGGGAATGCAATAAGAAGTCGGATGGCCTCTAATCTGGCAACTGGAGCGTGAGTCTTGTCATAATCGGTCCCTTCTTGTTGATTATACCCATGTGCTACTAAATGTGCTTTGTTTCTTACCACATCTCCTGAATCATCGAGCTTGTTGCGAAAGACCCAACGAGTGCCTTTGATTGTTCGATTGGAAGGCTTAGGAACAAGGCTCCAAACTTTGTTTCGCTCGAACTCTTGAAGCTCTTCTTGCATAGCATCCACCAAATCAGGATCGAGGATGGCTTCTTTGATATTCATAGGATCAATGAGAGAGACGAAGGCATTTAAGGCACAAAGACTGGTTTCCTCAATTGTTTCATCAAGTGCTTCAGTGATTGTCTCTGGAGGATCTAGTCGAGCTACACGAGAGCGAGTGTGAATCCCATAATGGAATGGGGTGAGCATGTTTATTGGAGGATAAGCACCTTGTTGTTGAAAAGCTCTAGTGGGAGGCTATGTGTTCTGATCAAAGTTTGAGGTAGAAGGCCCTTCATTATCGCTGTCTGAGTCAGGGCCTGAGGGAACTGAAGCTGTATAAGGAGGGGCAAGTGGATTTAAGGCTTTATGAGGAGGTTCTGGATCAATATCTGAAGAGTCTTCTAAGGGGGCGACTTCCAGAAATGGATCGGAGGTATTTGTCGAGGAAGTGAGGAATGTGCTTTCATCAAACACTATGTGTATGCTCTCCTCAAAGGTTCTTGTTCTATGGTTGAAGACCATGTACGCTTTGCTTGCTGGGACATAGCCAAGAAAGATGGCTTCATCACTTCGTGCATCAAACTTGCCTAAATTATCTTTCCTATTATTCAGCCCTATCACTTGCATCCAAATATCCTCAAATGAGATATGCTTGGAGGATATCCCTTGATTTGCTCATAGAGAGTCTTGCCTAGAGAGGGGCATAGAAGAGCTCTATTGGTAATGTAACATGCAATGTTCACCGCTTCAGCCCTTAGAGAGGGAGTGACGCCACTTTGAAGTAGCATGGTGCGCGCCATCTCTACTAGCGTTGGATTCTTTCTTTCAACTACTCCATTTTGTTATGGTGTCCTAGGAGCTGAGAAGTTCTGAGAAATTCCTCTTTCAATGCAGTAGCTCAGCATCTCGCCAAACTCAAATTCAGTTCCATAATCAGATCTTATAGAGCGCACCTTCAGGGATAGAGAATTCTCGAGTAGGGCGACTAGCTCTATGAAGCGAGAGGAAGCTTGATCCTTGAAGCGCAGGAATAAGTTCCACGTGAACCTAGAGTAGTCATCAAAGATCACAAATATGTAGCGTGCTCCAGCAGGACTTTGAACACGCATTGGGACACAGAGGTCCATATGAAGAATCTCAAGGGGCTTCTTTGTTGTGACGTTCTACTTAGCTTTGAATGAGGTTTGGACTTGTTTTCCCTTAACACAATTACCACAATGTGTCAAGCTGTCTATCTTGATAAGAGGTAGACCATGAACTAGCTCCTTTGCACGCAACTTATGTAGAAGATGAAGATTTACATGCCCTAGTCATTGATGCTATAATTCCGTTTAATCTTCGATAGTAGCGAGACAAAGGTGACCTTTTGGGATGAAGCTGGAGTCGAATAAATAGGTGTTGTTGACTCGCTTTTCCCTTAGGATGATCTCCCCAATAGCATTTTTCACAAGGCACTTCGAGGTAGTGAAGGTCAGTTCGTTTGGTCGCTCACCACAGAGTTGAGCTACGCTTAAGAGGTTTTAACGAAGGCTCTCCACAAAGTTCACCATCTGGATCTCTATCTTGTCATTTTGATGTACCTTTCCATGTCCAGTGATTTCTCTAGCTATCTTGTCACCAAATGATACACTTCCACCATCATATACTTGAAAACATCTTAATCTCTGATTGTCTCCAGTCATGTGACATGAGCAACCACTATCTATGTACTATTTACTCTCGTTGTTCAAGTTTTTTGTAAATAAGCAATCAAACTTTTGGAACCCCTTGAAGCTCAGCTATTCTGTGGATTAGTTTTCCGAATAGTGTGAGGAGAAGTACTACGATCAAGCCTTTGGCCATTAGATGTGGAGGCAGTCGCTAGTTAAGAAGCTTCATTCAAGCTACTCACTTCGCATGTAGCGCGAGTGGGTGACTTGTATGCCTTTTTACTTAGCGCTTCCTTCTTCTTTCAAGAGTGTATAGTGTGACCATTGGTACCACACAATCTGCACCATTCGTGCCCTTTCCAGGTCTAAAGGGCTTCCTATCCTTATTCTCGGGATCCATTATGTTTGTGGAATTCCCTTGGGCTTGACTCACATACATCTTATGAGCTTTTTCCCCATGAAACCAGTGATTTTCATCCCCTAATGGTTGTTCAAGTGCCTTAACCTTTTTCTCCAAGAATTCATTCTTGCTTCTACATATTTGAAGGGCCTTGTCTAAGGTTTCAGGTTTTTCACTTAATTCTCTGGTAAGCTTTTCATTAGCACTCGAGCACGTGGAAGAGTCTAAGTCATATCCTAATATAGGTATAGCTTTTACAAAGACAGTTTGCTTCATGGTTTTCTCATTAACAAATTTAGTTAATTCGGTGATCTTCGTAAGAATTAGCCCTAAGTCGCTTTCTACCTTGAGTTCTAGGTCCTTTAACGATCCCCCTTGACGTTGCTTACCCTTGCAGCCCTCGCATGATTTCGTCATCAGACTCAATTCTGTAGATTTTACTAAGGCCTTCTCTGTCGCAACAAACCTAGTGCATATGTCTAGACATTCACTACATAGTTCAGTAACTTCCTCTTCATATTCAGTGGCGTGAGATTCTAAAGCTTCATTGTTCTCAAGTAACCCCTTAATCATATTAATAAGGTCTTTCTTTTCAAGCATATTTAAGCGATTAGAAAAGGAATCAGGAGTTTTTACCTCAGACGTAAGTGCCTCTGCATTGGCCATGAGAC
>NW_027366617.1:0-69014 GCF_046119375.1 Phyllobates terribilis | reverse complement strand
TATCATGCTAGGATTAGCAGGAAAAAGCAAAAAATTTCAGAATTGCACCTTGCAATGTGGAGATATTACTGTTTGTGCATTTACAATATTCATTGATTTTTGCCATTGAAAAACATGTTTTTCATATACCAGAAATGTTTGAAGCTACTGACTGAATGAAAGGAGCTGGCATCTCACTCTCTTTGAATCTTCTTTATCATGCTAGGATTAACAGGAAAAAGCAAAAAATTTCAGAATTGCACCTTGCAATGTGGAGATATTACTGTTTGTGCATTTACAATATTCATTGATTTTTGCCATTGAAAAACATGTTTTTCATATACCAGAAATGTTTGAAGCTACTGACTGAATGAAAGGAGCTGGCATCTCACTCTCTTTGAATCTTCTTTATCATGCTAGGATTAACAGGAAAAAGCTAAAAATTTCAGAATTGCACCGTGCAATGTGGAGATATTACTGTTTGTGCATTTACAATATTCATTGATTTTTGCCATTGAAAAACATGTTTTTCATATACCAGAAATGTTTGAAGCTACTGACTGAATGAAAGGAGCTGGCATCTCACTCTCTTTGAATCTTCTTTATCATGCTAGGATTAGCAGGAAAAAGCAAAAAATTTCAGAATTGCACCTTGCAATGTGGAGATATTACTGTTTGTGCATTTACAATATTCATTGATTTTTGCCATTGAAAAACATGTTTTTCATATACCAGAAATGTTTGAAGCTACTGACTGAATGAAAGGAGCTGGCATCTCACTCTCTTTGAATCTTCTTTATCATGCTAGGATTAACAGGAAAAAGCAAAAAATTTCAGAATTGCACCTTGCAATGTGGAGATATTACTGTTTGTGCATTTACAATATTCATTGATTTTTGCCATTGAAAAACATGTTTTTCATATACCAGAAATGTTTGAAGCTACTGACTGAATGAAAGGAGCTGGCATCTCACTCTCTTTGAATCTTCTTTATCATGCTAGGATTAACAGGAAAAAGCAAAAAATTTCAGAATTGCACCTTGCAATGTGGAGATATTACTGTGCATTTACAATATTCATTGATTTTTGCCATTGAAAAACATGTTTTTCATATACCAGAAATGTTTGAAGCTACTGACTGAATGAAAGGAGCTGGCATCTCACTCTCTTTGAATCTTCTTTATCATGCTAGGATTAACAGGAAAAAGCTAAAAATTTCAGAATTGCACCGTGCAATGTGGAGATATTACTGTTTGTGCATTTACAATATTCATTGATTTTTGCCATTGAAAAACATGTTTTTCATATACCAGAAATGTTTGAAGCTACTGACTGAATGAAAGGAGCTGGCATCTCACTCTCTTTGAATCTTCTTTATCATGCTAGGATTAACAGGACAAAGCTAAAAATTTCAGAATTGCACCGTGCAATGTGGAGATATTACTGTTTGTGCATTTACAATATTCATTGATTTTTGCCATTGAAAAACATGTTTTTCATATACCAGAAATGTTTGAAGCTACTGACTGAATGAAAGGAGCTGGCATCTCACTCTCTTTGAATCTTCTTTATCATGCTAGGATTAGCAGGAAAAAGCAAAAAATTTCAGAATTGCACCTTGCAATGTGGAGATATTACTGTTTGTGCATTTACAATATTCATTGATTTTTGCCATTGAAAAACATGTTTTTCATATACCAGAAATGTTTGAAGCTACTGACTGAATGAAAGGAGCTGGCATCTCACTCTCTTTGAATCTTCTTTATCATGCTAGGATTAGCAGGAAAAAGCAAAAAATTTCAGAATTGCACCTTGCAATGTGGAGATATTACTGTTTGTGCATTTACAATATTCATTGATTTTTGCCATTGAAAAACATGTTTTTCATATACCAGAAATGTTTGAAGCTACTGACTGAATGAAAGGAGCTGGCATCTCACTCTCTTTGAATCTTCTTTATCATGCTAGGATTAACAGGAAAAAGCTAAAAATTTCTGAATTGCACCGTGCAATGTGGAGATATTACTGTTTGTGCATTTACAATATTCATTGATTTTTGCCATTGAAAAACATGTTTTTCATATACCAGAAATGTTTGAAGCTACTGACTGAATGAAAGGAGCTGGCATCTCACTCTCTTTGAATCTTCTTTATCATGCTAGGATTAACAGGAAAAAGCTAAAAATTTCAGAATTGCACCGTGCAATGTGGAGATATTACTGTTTGTGCATTTACAATATTCATTGATTTTTGCCATTGAAAAACATGTTTTTCATATACCAGAAATGTTTGAAGCTACTGACTGAATGAAAGGAGCTGGCATCTCACTCTCTTTGAATCTTCTTTATCATGCTAGGATTAGCAGGAAAAAGCAAAAAATTTCAGAATTGCACCTTGCAATGTGGAGATATTACTGTTTGTGCATTTACAATATTCATTGATTTTTGCCATTGAAAAACATGTTTTTCATATACCAGAAATGTTTGAAGCTACTGACTGAATGAAAGGAGCTGGCATCTCACTCTCTTTGAATCTTCTTTATCATGCTAGGATTAACAGGAAAAAGCAAAAAATTTCAGAATTGCACCTTGCAATGTGGAGATATTACTGTTTGTGCATTTACAATATTCATTGATTTTTGCCATTGAAAAACATGTTTTTCATATACCAGAAATGTTTGAAGCTACTGACTGAATGAAAGGAGCTGGCATCTCACTCTCTTTGAATCTTCTTTATCATGCTAGGATTAACAGGAAAAAGCAAAAAATTTCAGAATTGCACCTTGCAATGTGGAGATATTACTGTGCATTTACAATATTCATTGATTTTTGCCATTGAAAAACATGTTTTTCATATACCAGAAATGTTTGAAGCTACTGACTGAATGAAAGGAGCTGGCATCTCACTCTCTTTGAATCTTCTTTATCATGCTAGGATTAACAGGAAAAAGCTAAAAATTTCAGAATTGCACCGTGCAATGTGGAGATATTACTGTTTGTGCATTTACAATATTCATTGATTTTTGCCATTGAAAAACATGTTTTTCATATACCAGAAATGTTTGAAGCTACTGACTGAATGAAAGGAGCTGGCATCTCACTCTCTTTGAATCTTCTTTATCATGCTAGGATTAACAGGACAAAGCTAAAAATTTCAGAATTGCACCGTGCAATGTGGAGATATTACTGTTTGTGCATTTACAATATTCATTGATTTTTGCCATTGAAAAACATGTTTTTCATATACCAGAAATGTTTGAAGCTACTGACTGAATGAAAGGAGCTGGCATCTCACTCTCTTTGAATCTTCTTTATCATGCTAGGATTAGCAGGAAAAAGCAAAAAATTTCAGAATTGCACCTTGCAATGTGGAGATATTACTGTTTGTGCATTTACAATATTCATTGATTTTTGCCATTGAAAAACGTTTTTCATATACCAGAAATGTTTGAAGCTACTGACTGAATGAAAGGAGCTGGCATCTCACTCTCTTTGAATCTTCTTTATCATGCTAGGATTAACAGGAAAAAGCAAAAAATTTCAGAATTGCACCTTGCAATGTGGAGATATTACTGTGCATTTACAATATTCATTGATTTTTGCCATTGAAAAACATGTTTTTCATATACCAGAAATGTTTGAAGCTACTGACTGAATGAAAGGAGCTGGCATCTCACTCTCTTTGAATCTTCTTTATCATGCTAGGATTAACAGGAAAAAGCTAAAAATTTCAGAATTGCACCGTGCAATGTGGAGATATTACTGTTTGTGCATTTACAATATTCATTGATTTTTGCCATTGAAAAACATGTTTTTCATATACCAGAAATGTTTGAAGCTACTGACTGAATGAAAGGAGCTGGCATCTCACTCTCTTTGAATCTTCTTTATCATGCTAGGATTAACAGGACAAAGCTAAAAATTTCAGAATTGCACCGTGCAATGTGGAGATATTACTGTTTGTGCATTTACAATATTCATTGATTTTTGCCATTGAAAAACATGTTTTTCATATACCAGAAATGTTTGAAGCTACTGACTGAATGAAAGGAGCTGGCATCTCACTCTCTTTGAATCTTCTTTATCATGCTAGGATTAGCAGGAAAAAGCAAAAAATTTCAGAATTGCACCTTGCAATGTGGAGATATTACTGTTTGTGCATTTACAATATTCATTGATTTTTGCCATTGAAAAACATGTTTTTCATATACCAGAAATGTTTGAAGCTACTGACTGAATGAAAGGAGCTGGCATCTCACTCTCTTTGAATCTTCTTTATCATGCTAGGATTAGCAGGAAAAAGCAAAAAATTTCAGAATTGCACCTTGCAATGTGGAGATATTACTGTTTGTGCATTTACAATATTCATTGATTTTTGCCATTGAAAAACATGTTTTTCATATACCAGAAATGTTTGAAGCTACTGACTGAATGAAAGGAGCTGGCATCTCACTCTCTTTGAATCTTCTTTATCATGCTAGGATTAACAGGAAAAAGCAAAAAATTTCAGAATTGCACCTTGCAATGTGGAGATATTACTGTTTGTGCATTTACAATATTCATTGATTTTTGCCATTGAAAAACATGTTTTTCATATACCAGAAATGTTTGAAGCTACTGACTGAATGAAAGGAGCTGGCATCTCACTCTCTTTGAATCTTCTTTATCATGCTAGGATTAGCAGGAAAAAGCAAAAAATTTCAGAATTGCACCTTGCAATGTGGAGATATTACTGTGCATTTACAATATTCATTGATTTTTGCCATTGAAAAACATGTTTTTCATATACCAGAAATGTTTGAAGCTACTGACTGAATGAAAGGAGCTGGCATCTCACTCTCTTTGAATCTTCTTTATCATGCTAGGATTAACAGGAAAAAGCTAAAAATTTCAGAATTGCACCGTGCAATGTGGAGATATTACTGTTTGTGCATTTACAATATTCATTGATTTTTGCCATTGAAAAACATGTTTTTCATATACCAGAAATGTTTGAAGCTACTGACTGAATGAAAGGAGCTGGCATCTCACTCTCTTTGAATCTTCTTTATCATGCTAGGATTAACAGGAAAAAGCTAAAAATTTCAGAATTGCACCGTGCAATGTGGAGATATTACTGTTTGTGCATTTACAATATTCATTGATTTTTGCCATTGAAAAACATGTTTTTCATATACCAGAAATGTTTGAAGCTACTGACTGAATGAAAGGAGCTGGCATCTCACTCTCTTTGAATCTTCTTTATCATGCTAGGATTAGCAGGAAAAAGCAAAAAATTTCAGAATTGCACCTTGCAATGTGGAGATATTACTGTTTGTGCATTTACAATATTCATTGATTTTTGCCATTGAAAAACATGTTTTTCATATACCAGAAATGTTTGAAGCTACTGACTGAATGAAAGGAGCTGGCATCTCACTCTCTTTGAATCTTCTTTATCATGCTAGGATTAACAGGAAAAAGCAAAAAATTTCAGAATTGCACCTTGCAATGTGGAGATATTACTGTTTGTGCATTTACAATATTCATTGATTTTTGCCATTGAAAAACATGTTTTTCATATACCAGAAATGTTTGAAGCTACGGACTGAATGAAAGGAGCTGGCATCTCACTCTCTTTGAATCTTCTTTATCATGCTAGGATTAGCAGGAAAAAGCAAAAAATTTCAGAATTGCACCTTGCAATGTGGAGATATTACTGTTTGTGCATTTACAATATTCATTGATTTTTGCCATTGAAAAACATGTTTTTCATATACCAGAAATGTTTGAAGCTACTGACTGAATGAAAGGAGCTGGCATCTCACTCTCTTTGAATCTTCTTTATCATGCTAGGATTAACAGGAAAAAGCTAAAAATTTCAGAATTGCACCGTGCAATGTGGAGATATTACTGTTTGTGCATTTACAATATTCATTGATTTTTGCCATTGAAAAACATGTTTTTCATATACCAGAAATGTTTGAAGCTACTGACTGAATGAAAGGAGCTGGCATCTCACTCTCTTTGAATCTTCTTTATCATGCTAGGATTAGCAGGAAAAAGCAAAAAATTTCAGAATTGCACCTTGCAATGTGGAGATATTACTGTTTGTGCATTTACAATATTCATTGATTTTTGCCATTGAAAAACGTTTTTCATATACCAGAAATGTTTGAAGCTACTGACTGAATGAAAGGAGCTGGCATCTCACTCTCTTTGAATCTTCTTTATCATGCTAGGATTAACAGGAAAAAGCAAAAAATTTCAGAATTGCACCTTGCAATGTGGAGATATTACTGTTTGTGCATTTACAATATTCATTGATTTTTGCCATTGAAAAACATGTTTTTCATATACCAGAAATGTTTGAAGCTACTGACTGAATGAAAGGAGCTGGCATCTCACTCTCTTTGAATCTTTATCATGCTAGGATTAACAGGAAAAAGCTAAAAATTTCAGAATTGCACCGTGCAATGTGGAGATATTACTGTTTGTGCATTTACAATATTCATTGATTTTTGCCATTGAAAAACATGTTTTTCATATACCAGAAATGTTTGAAGCTACTGACTGAATGAAAGGAGCTGGCATCTCACTCTCTTTGAATCTTCTTTATCATGCTAGGATTAACAGGAAAAAGCAAAAAATTTCAGAATTGCACCTTGCAATGTGGAGATATTACTGTTTGTGCATTTACAATATTCATTGATTTTTGCCATTGAAAAACATGTTTTTCATATACCAGAAATGTTTGAAGCTACTGACTGAATGAAAGGAGCTGGCATCTCACTCTCTTTGAATCTTCTTTATCATGCTAGGATTAACAGGAAAAAGCTAAAAATTTCAGAATTGCACCGTGCAATGTGGAGATATTACTGTTTGTGCATTTACAATATTCATTGATTTTTGCCATTGAAAAACATGTTTTTCATATACCAGAAATGTTTGAAGCTTCTGACTGAATGAAAGGAGCTGGCATCTCACTCTCTTTGAATCTTCTTTATCATGCTAGGATTAGCAGGAAAAAGCAAAAAATTTCAGAATTGCACCTTGCAATGTGGAGATATTACTGTTTGTGCATTTACAATATTCATTGATTTTTGCCATTGAAAAACATGTTTTTCATATACCAGAAATGTTTGAAGCTACTGACTGAATGAAAGGAGCTGGCATCTCACTCTCTTTGAATCTTCTTTATCATGCTAGGATTAACAGGAAAAAGCTAAAAATTTCTGAATTGCACCATGCAATGTGGAGATATTACTGTTTGTGCATTTACAATATTCATTGATTTTTGCCATTGAAAAACATGTTTTTCATATACCAGAAATGTTTGAAGCTACTGACTGAATGAAAGGAGCTGGCATCTCACTCTCTTTGAATCTTCTTTATCATGCTAGGATTAACAGGAAAAAGCTAAAAATTTCAGAATTGCACCGTGCAATGTGGAGATATTACTGTTTGTGCATTTACAATATTCATTGATTTTTGCCATTGAAAAACATGTTTTTCATATACCAGAAATGTTTGAAGCTACTGACTGAATGAAAGGAGCTGGCATCTCACTCTCTTTGAATCTTCTTTATCTTGCTAGGATTAGCAGGAAAAAGCAAAAAATTTCAGAATTGCACCTTGCAATGTGGAGATATTACTGTTTGTGCATTTACAATATTCATTGATTTTTGCCATTGAAAAACATGTTTTTCATATACCAGAAATGTTTGAAGCTACTGACTGAATGAAAGGAGCTGGCATCTCACTCTCTTTGAATCTTCTTTATCATGCTAGGATTAACAGGAAAAAGCAAAAAATTTCAGAATTGCACCTTGCAATGTGGAGATATTACTGTTTGTGCATTTACAATATTCATTGATTTTTGCCATTGAAAAACATGTTTTTCATATACCAGAAATGTTTGAAGCTACTGACTGAATGAAAGGAGCTGGCATCTCACTCTCTTTGAATCTTCTTTATCATGCTAGGATTAACAGGAAAAAGCAAAAAATTTCAGAATTGCACCTTGCAATGTGGAGATATTACTGTGCATTTACAATATTCATTGATTTTTGCCATTGAAAAACATGTTTTTCATATACCAGAAATGTTTGAAGCTACTGACTGAATGAAAGGAGCTGGCATCTCACTCTCTTTGAATCTTCTTTATCATGCTAGGATTAACAGGAAAAAGCTAAAAATTTCAGAATTGCACCGTGCAATGTGGAGATATTACTGTTTGTGCATTTACAATATTCATTGATTTTTGCCATTGAAAAACATGTTTTTCATATACCAGAAATGTTTGAAGCTACTGACTGAATGAAAGGAGCTGGCATCTCACTCTCTTTGAATCTTCTATATCATGCTAGGATTAACAGGACAAAGCTAAAAATTTCAGAATTGCACCGTGCAATGTGGAGATATTACTGTTTGTGCATTTACAATATTCATTGATTTTTGCCATTGAAAAACATGTTTTTCATATACCAGAAATGTTTGAAGCTACTGACTGAATGAAAGGAGCTGGCATCTCACTCTCTTTGAATCTTCTTTATCATGCTAGGATTAGCAGGAAAAAGCAAAAAATTTCAGAATTGCACCTTGCAATGTGGAGATATTACTGTTTGTGCATTTACAATATTCATTGATTTTTGCCATTGAAAAACATGTTTTTCATATACCAGAAATGTTTGAAGCTACTGACTGAATGAAAGGAGCTGGCATCTCACTCTCTTTGAATCTTCTTTATCATGCTAGGATTAGCAGGAAAAAGCAAAAAATTTCAGAATTGCACCTTGCAATGTGGAGATATTACTGTTTGTGCATTTACAATATTCATTGATTTTTGCCATTGAAAAACATGTTTTTCATATACCAGAAATGTTTGAAGCTACTGACTGAATGAAAGGAGCTGGCATCTCACTCTCTTTGAATCTTCTTTATCATGCTAGGATTAACAGGAAAAAGCTAAAAATTTCTGAATTGCACCGTGCAATGTGGAGATATTACTGTTTGTGCATTTACAATATTCATTGATTTTTGCCATTGAAAAACATGTTTTTCATATACCAGAAATGTTTGAAGCTACTGACTGAATGAAAGGAGCTGGCATCTCACTCTCTTTGAATCTTCTTTATCATGCTAGGATTAACAGGAAAAAGCTAAAAATTTCAGAATTGCACCGTGCAATGTGGAGATATTACTGTTTGTGCATTTACAATATTCATTGATTTTTGCCATTGAAAAACATGTTTTTCATATACCAGAAATGTTTGAAGCTACTGACTGAATGAAAGGAGCTGGCATCTCACTCTCTTTGAATCTTCTTTATCATGCTAGGATTAGCAGGAAAAAGCAAAAAATTTCAGAATTGCACCTTGCAATGTGGAGATATTACTGTTTGTGCATTTACAATATTCATTGATTTTTGCCATTGAAAAACATGTTTTTCATATACCAGAAATGTTTGAAGCTACTGACTGAATGAAAGGAGCTGGCATCTCACTCTCTTTGAATCTTCTTTATCATGCTAGGATTAACAGGAAAAAGCAAAAAATTTCAGAATTGCACCTTGCAATGTGGAGATATTACTGTTTGTGCATTTACAATATTCATTGATTTTTGCCATTGAAAAACATGTTTTTCATATACCAGAAATGTTTGAAGCTACTGACTGAATGAAAGGAGCTGGCATCTCACTCTCTTTGAATCTTCTTTATCATGCTAGGATTAACAGGAAAAAGCAAAAAATTTCAGAATTGCACCTTGCAATGTGGAGATATTACTGTTTGTGCATTTACAATATTCATTGATTTTTGCCATTGAAAAACATGTTTTTCATATACCAGAAATGTTTGAAGCTACTGACTGAATGAAAGGAGCTGGCATCTCACTCTCTTTGAATCTTCTTTATCATGCTAGGATTAACAGGAAAAAGCTAAAAATTTCAGAATTGCACCGTGCAATGTGGAGATATTACTGTTTGTGCATTTACAATATTCATTGATTTTTGCCATTGAAAAACATGTTTTTCATATACCAGAAATGTTTGAAGCTACTGACTGAATGAAAGGAGCTGGCATCTCACTCTCTTTGAATCTTCTTTATCATGCTAGGATTAACAGGACAAAGCTAAAAATTTCAGAATTGCACCGTGCAATGAGAGATATTACTGTTTGTGCATTTACAATATTCATTGATTTTTGCCATTGAAAAACATGTTTTTCATATACCAGAAATGTTTGAAGCTACTGACTGAATGAAAGGAGCTGGCATCTCACTCTCTTTGAATCTTCTTTATCATGCTAGGATTAGCAGGAAAAAGCAAAAAATTTCAGAATTGCACCTTGCAATGTGGAGATATTACTGTTTGTGCATTTACAATATTCATTGATTTTTGCCATTGAAAAACATGTTTTTCATATACCAGAAATGTTTGAAGCTACTGACTGAATGAAAGGAGCTGGCATCTCACTCTCTTTGAATCTTCTTTATCATGCTAGGATTAGCAGGAAAAAGCAAAAAATTTCAGAATTGCACCTTGCAATGTGGAGATATTACTGTTTGTGCATTTACAATATTCATTGATTTTTGCCATTGAAAAACATGTTTTTCATATACCAGAAATGTTTGAAGCTACTGACTGAATGAAAGGAGCTGGCATCTCACTCTCTTTGAATCTTCTTTATCATGCTAGGATTAACAGGAAAAAGCAAAAAATTTCAGAATTGCACCTTGCAATGTGGAGATATTACTGTTTGTGCATTTACAATATTCATTGATTTTTGCCATTGAAAAACATGTTTTTCATATACCAGAAATGTTTGAAACTACTGACTGAATGAAAGGAGCTGGCATCTCACTCTCTTTGAATCTTCTTTATCATGCTAGGATTAGCAGGAAAAAGCAAAAAATTTCAGAATTGCACCTTGCAATGTGGAGATATTACTGTTTGTGCATTTACAATATTCATTGATTTTTGCCATTGAAAAACATGTTTTTCATATACCAGAAATGTTTGAAGCTACTGACTGAATGAAAGGAGCTGGCATCTCACTCTCTTTGAATCTTCTTTATCATGCTAGGATTAACAGGAAAAAGCTAAAAATTTCAGAATTGCACCGTGCAATGTGGAGATATTACTGTTTGTGCATTTACAATATTCATTGATTTTTGCCATTGAAAAACATGTTTTTCATATACCAGAAATGTTTGAAGCTACTGACTGAATGAAAGGAGCTGGCATCTCACTCTCTTTGAATCTTCTTTATCATGCTAGGATTAGCAGGAAAAAGCAAAAAATTTCAGAATTGCACCTTGCAATGTGGAGATATTACTGTTTGTGCATTTACAATATTCATTGATTTTTGCCATTGAAAAACGTTTTTCATATACCAGAAATGTTTGAAGCTACTGACTGAATGAAAGGAGCTGGCATCTCACTCTCTTTGAATCTTCTTTATCATGCTAGGATTAACAGGAAAAAGCAAAAAATTTCAGAATTGCACCTTGCAATGTGGAGATATTACTGTTTGTGCATTTACAATATTCATTGATTTTTGCCATTGAAAAACATGTTTTTCATATACCAGAAATGTTTGAAGCTACTGACTGAATGAAAGGAGCTGGCATCTCACTCTCTTTGAATCTTCTTTATCATGCTAGGATTAACAGGAAAAAGCTAAAAATTTCAGAATTGCACCGTGCAATGTGGAGATATTACTGTTTGTGCATTTACAATATTCATTGATTTTTGCCATTGAAAAACATGTTTTTCATATACCAGAAATGTTTGAAGCTACTGACTGAATGAAAGGAGCTGGCATCTCACTCTCTTTGAATCTTCTTTATCATGCTAGGATTAACAGGAAAAAGCAAAAAATTTCAGAATTGCACCTTGCAATGTGGAGATATTACTGTTTGTGCATTTACAATATTCATTGATTTTTGCCATTGAAAAACATGTTTTTCATATACCAGAAATGTTTGAAGCTACTGACTGAATGAAAGGAGCTGGCATCTCACTCTCTTTGAATCTTCTTTATCATGCTAGGATTAACAGGAAAAAGCTAAAAATTTCAGAATTGCACCGTGCAATGTGGAGATATTACTGTTTGTGCATTTACAATATTCATTGATTTTTGCCATTGAAAAACATGTTTTTCATATACCAGAAATGTTTGAAGCTTCTGACTGAATGAAAGGAGCTGGCATCTCACTCTCTTTGAATCTTCTTTATCATGCTAGGATTAGCAGGAAAAAGCAAAAAATTTCAGAATTGCACCTTGCAATGTGGAGATATTACTGTTTGTGCATTTACAATATTCATTGATTTTTGCCATTGAAAAACGTTTTTCATATACCAGAAATGTTTGAAGCTACTGACTGAATGAAAGGAGCTGGCATCTCACTCTCTTTGAATCTTCTTTATCATGCTAGGATTAACAGGAAAAAGCAAAAAATTTCAGAATTGCACCTTGCAATGTGGAGATATTACTCTTTGTGCATTTACAATATTCATTGATTTTTGCCATTGAAAAACATGTTTTTCATATACCAGAAATGTTTGAAGCTACTGACTGAATGAAAGGAGCTGGCATCTCACTCTCTTTGAATCTTTATCATGCTAGGATTAACAGGAAAAAGCTAAAAATTTCAGAATTGCACCGTGCAATGTGGAGATATTACTGTTTGTGCATTTACAATATTCATTGATTTTTGCCATTGAAAAACATGTTTTTCATATACCAGAAATGTTTGAAGCTACTGACTGAATGAAAGGAGCTGGCATCTCACTCTCTTTGAATCTTCTTTATCATGCTAGGATTAACAGGAAAAAGCAAAAAATTTCAGAATTGCACCTTGCAATGTGGAGATATTACTGTTTGTGCATTTACAATATTCATTGATTTTTGCCATTGAAAAACATGTTTTTCATATACCAGAAATGTTTGAAGCTACTGACTGAATGAAAGGAGCTGGCATCTCACTCTCTTTGAATCTTCTTTATCATGCTAGGATTAACAGGAAAAAGCTAAAAATTTCAGAATTGCACCGTGCAATGTGGAGATATTACTGTTTGTGCATTTACAATATTCATTGATTTTTGCCATTGAAAAACATGTTTTTCATATACCAGAAATGTTTGAAGCTTCTGACTGAATGAAAGGAGCTGGCATCTCACTCTCTTTGAATCTTCTTTATCATGCTAGGATTAGCAGGAAAAAGCAAAAAATTTCAGAATTGCACCTTGCAATGTGGAGATATTACTGTTTGTGCATTTACAATATTCATTGATTTTTGCCATTGAAAAACATGTTTTTCATATACCAGAAATGTTTGAAGCTACTGACTGAATGAAAGGAGCTGGCATCTCACTCTCTTTGAATCTTCTTTATCATGCTAGGATTAACAGGAAAAAGCTAAAAATTTCTGAATTGCACCGTGCAATGTGGAGATATTACTGTTTGTGCATTTACAATATTCATTGATTTTTGCCATTGAAAAACATGTTTTTCATATACCAGAAATGTTTGAAGCTACTGACTGAATGAAAGGAGCTGGCATCTCACTCTCTTTGAATCTTCTTTATCATGCTAGGATTAACAGGAAAAAGCTAAAAATTTCTGAATTGCACCGTGCAATGTGGAGATATTACTGTTTGTGCATTTACAATATTCATTGATTTTTGCCATTGAAAAACATGTTTTTCATATACCAGAAATGTTTGAAGCTACTGACTGAATGAAAGGAGCTGGCATCTCACTCTCTTTGAATCTTCTTTATCATGCTAGGATTAACAGGAAAAAGCTAAAAATTTCAGAATTGCACCGTGCAATGTGGAGATATTACTGTTTGTGCATTTACAATATTCATTGATTTTTGCCATTGAAAAACATGTTTTTCATATACCAGAAATGTTTGAAGCTACTGACTGAATGAAAGGAGCTGGCATCTCACTCTCTTTGAATCTTCTTTATCATGCTAGGATTAGCAGGAAAAAGCAAAAAAATTCAGAATTGCACCTTGCAATGTGGAGATATTACTGTTTGTGCATTTACAATATTCATTGATTTTTGCCATTGAAAAACATGTTTTTCATATACCAGAAATGTTTGAAGCTACTGACTGAATGAAAGGAGCTGGCATCTCACTCTCTTTGAATCTTCTTTATCATGCTAGGATTAACAGGAAAAAGCAAAAAATTTCAGAATTGCACCTTGCAATGTGGAGATATTACTGTTTGTGCATTTACAATATTCATTGATTTTTGCCATTGAAAAACATGTTTTTCATATACCAGAAATGTTTGAAGCTACTGACTGAATGAAAGGAGCTGGCATCTCACTCTCTTTGAATCTTCTTTATCATGCTAGGATTAACAGGAAAAAGCTAAAAATTTCTGAATTGCACCGTGCAATGTGGAGATATTACTGTTTGTGCATTTACAATATTCATTGATTTTTGCCATTGAAAAACATGTTTTTCATATACCAGAAATGTTTGAAGCTACTGACTGAATGAAAGGAGCTGGCATCTCACTCTCTTTGAATCTTCTTTATCATGCTAGGATTAACAGGAAAAAGCTAAAAATTTCAGAATTGCACCGTGCAATGTGGAGATATTACTGTTTGTGCATTTACAATATTCATTGATTTTTGCCATTGAAAAACATGTTTTTCATATACCAGAAATGTTTGAAGCTACTGACTGAATGAAAGGAGCTGGCATCTCACTCTCTTTGAATCTTCTTTATCATGCTAGGATTAGCAGGAAAAAGCAAAAAAATTCAGAATTGCACCTTGCAATGTGGAGATATTACTGTTTGTGCATTTACAATATTCATTGATTTTTGCCATTGAAAAACATGTTTTTCATATACCAGAAATGTTTGAAGCTACTGACTGAATGAAAGGAGCTGGCATCTCACTCTCTTTGAATCTTCTTTATCATGCTAGGATTAACAGGAAAAAGCAAAAAATTTCAGAATTGCACCTTGCAATGTGGAGATATTACTGTTTGTGCATTTACAATATTCATTGATTTTTGCCATTGAAAAACATGTTTTTCATATACCAGAAATGTTTGAAGCTACTGACTGAATGAAAGGAGCTGGCATCTCACTCTCTTTGAATCTTCTTTATCATGCTAGGATTAACAGGAAAAAGCAAAAAATTTCAGAATTGCACCTTGCAATGTGGAGATATTACTGTGCATTTACAATATTCATTGATTTTTGCCATTGAAAAACATGTTTTTCATATACCAGAAATGTTTGAAGCTACTGACTGAATGAAAGGAGCTGGCATCTCACTCTCTTTGAATCTTCTTTATCATGCTAGGATTAACAGGAAAAAGCTAAAAATTTCAGAATTGCACCGTGCAATGTGGAGATATTACTGTTTGTGCATTTACAATATTCATTGATTTTTGCCATTGAAAAACATGTTTTTCATATACCAGAAATGTTTGAAGCTACTGACTGAATGAAAGGAGCTGGCATCTCACTCTCTTTGAATCTTCTTTATCATGCTAGGATTAACAGGACAAAGCTAAAAATTTCAGAATTGCACCGTGCAATGTGGAGATATTACTGTTTGTGCATTTACAATATTCATTGATTTTTGCCATTGAAAAACATGTTTTTCATATACCAGAAATGTTTGAAGCTACTGACTGAATGAAAGGAGCTGGCATCTCACTCTCTTTGAATCTTCTTTATCATGCTAGGATTAGCAGGAAAAAGCAAAAAATTTCAGAATTGCACCTTGCAATGTGGAGATATTACTGTTTGTGCATTTACAATATTCATTGATTTTTGCCATTGAAAAACATGTTTTTCATATACCAGAAATGTTTGAAGCTACTGACTGAATGAAAGGAGCTGGCATCTCACTCTCTTTGAATCTTCTTTATCATGCTAGGATTAGCAGGAAAAAGCAAAAATTTCAGAATTGCACCTTGCAATGTGGAGATATTACTGTTTGTGCATTTACAATATTCATTGATTTTTGCCATTGAAAAACATGTTTTTCATATACCAGAAATGTTTGAAGCTACTGACTGAATGAAAGGAGCTGGCATCTCACTCTCTTTGAATCTTCTTTATCATGCTAGGATTAACAGGAAAAAGCAAAAAATTTCAGAATTGCACCTTGCAATGTGGAGATATTACTGTTTGTGCATTTACAATATTCATTGATTTTTGCCATTGAAAAACATGTTTTTCATATACCAGAAATGTTTGAAGCTACTGACTGAATGAAAGGAGCTGGCATCTCACTCTCTTTGAATCTTCTTTATCATGCTAGGATTAGCAGGAAAAAGCAAAAAATTTCAGAATTGCACCTTGCAATGTGGAGATATTACTGTTTGTGCATTTACAATATTCATTGATTTTTGCCATTGAAAAACATGTTTTTCATATACCAGAAATGTTTGAAGCTACTGACTGAATGAAAGGAGCTGGCATCTCACTCTCTTTGAATCTTCTTTATCATGCTAGGATTAACAGGAAAAAGCTAAAAATTTCAGAATTGCACCGTGCAATGTGGAGATATTACTGTTTGTGCATTTACAATATTCATTGATTTTTGCCATTGAAAAACATGTTTTTCATATACCAGAAATGTTTGAAGCTACTGACTGAATGAAAGGAGCTGGCATCTCACTCTCTTTGAATCTTCTTTATCATGCTAGGATTAGCAGGAAAAAGCAAAAAATTTCAGAATTGCACCTTGCAATGTGGAGATATTACTGTTTGTGCATTTACAATATTCATTGATTTTTGCCATTGAAAAACGTTTTTCATATACCAGAAATGTTTGAAGCTACTGACTGAATGAAAGGAGCTGGCATCTCACTCTCTTTGAATCTTCTTTATCATGCTAGGATTAACAGGAAAAAGCAAAAAATTTCAGAATTGCACCTTGCAATGTGGAGATATTACTGTTTGTGCATTTACAATATTCATTGATTTTTGCCATTGAAAAACATGTTTTTCATATACCAGAAATGTTTGAAGCTACTGACTGAATGAAAGGAGCTGGCATCTCACTCTCTTTGAATCTTCTTTATCATGCTAGGATTAACAGGAAAAAGCTAAAAATTTCAGAATTGCACCGTGCAATGTGGAGATATTACTGTTTGTGCATTTACAATATTCATTGATTTTTGCCATTGAAAAACATGTTTTTCATATACCAGAAATGTTTGAAGCTACTGACTGAATGAAAGGAGCTGGCATCTCACTCTCTTTGAATCTTCTTTATCATGCTAGGATTAACAGGAAAAAGCAAAAAATTTCAGAATTGCACCTTGCAATGTGGAGATATTACTGTTTGTGCATTTACAATATTCATTGATTTTTGCCATTGAAAAACATGTTTTTCATATACCAGAAATGTTTGAAGCTACTGACTGAATGAAAGGAGCTGGCATCTCACTCTCTTTGAATCTTCTTTATCATGCTAGGATTAACAGGAAAAAGCAAAAAATTTCAGAATTGCACCTTGCAATGTGGAGATATTACTGTTTGTGCATTTACAATATTCATTGATTTTTGCCATTGAAAAACATGTTTTTCATATACCAGAAATGTTTGAAGCTACTGACTGAATGAAAGGAGCTGGCATCTCACTCTCTTTGAATCTTCTTTATCATGCTAGGATTAGCAGGAAAAAGCAAAAAATTTCAGAATTGCACCTTGCAATGTGGAGATATTACTGTTTGTGCATTTACAATATTCATTGATTTTTGCCATTGAAAAACATGTTTTTCATATACCAGAAATGTTTGAAGCTACTGACTGAATGAAAGGAGCTGGCATCTCACTCTCTTTGAATCTTCTTTATCATGCTAGGATTAACAGGAAAAAGCTAAAAATTTCTGAATTGCACCGTGCAATGTGGAGATATTACTGTTTGTGCATTTACAATATTCATTGATTTTTGCCTTTGAAAAACATGTTTTTCATATACCAGAAATGTTTGAAGCTACTGATTGAATGAAAGGAGCTGGCATCTCACTCTCTTTGAATCTTCTTTATCATGCTAGGATTAACAGGAAAAAGCAAAAAATTTCAGAATTGCACCTTGCAATGTGGAGATATTACTGTTTGTGCATTTACAATATTCATTGATTTTTGCCATTGAAAAACATGTTTTTCATATACCAGAAATGTTTGAAGCTACTGACTGAATGAAAGGAGCTGGCATCTCACTCTCTTTGAATCTTCTTTATCATGCTAGGATTAACAGGAAAAAGCAAAAAATTTCAGAATTGCACCTTGCAATGTGGAGATATTACTGTTTGTGCATTTACAATATTCATTGATTTTTGCCATTGAAAAACATGTTTTTCATATACCAGAAATGTTTGAAGCTACTGACTGAATGAAAGGAGCTGGCATCTCACTCTCTTTGAATCTTCTTTATCATGCTAGGATTAGCAGGAAAAAGCAAAAAATTTCAGAATTGCACCTTGCAATGTGGAGATATTACTGTTTGTGCATTTACAATATTCATTGATTTTTGCCATTGAAAAACATGTTTTTCATATACCAGAAATGTTTGAAGCTACTGACTGAATGAAAGGAGCTGGCATCTCACTCTCTTTGAATCTTCTTTATCATGCTAGGATTAACAGGAAAAAGCTAAAAATTTCTGAATTGCACCGTGCAATGTGGAGATATTACTGTTTGTGCATTTACAATATTCATTGATTTTTGCCATTGAAAAACATGTTTTTCATATACCAGAAATGTTTGAAGCTACTGACTGAATGAAAGGAGCTGGCATCTCACTCTCTTTGAATCTTCTTTATCATGCTAGGATTAACAGGAAAAAGCTAAAAATTTCAGAATTGCACCGTGCAATGTGGAGATATTACTGTTTGTGCATTTACAATATTCATTGATTTTTGCCATTGAAAAACCTGTTTTTCATATACCAGAAATGTTTGAAGCTACTGACTGAATGAAAGGAGCTGGCATCTCACTCTCTTTGAATCTTCTTTATCATGCTAGGATTAGCAGGAAAAAGCAAAAAATTTCAGAATTGCACCTTGCAATGTGGAGATATTACTGTTTGTGCATTTACAATATTCATTGATTTTTGCCATTGAAAAACATGTTTTTCATATACCAGAAATGTTTGAAGCTACTGACTGAATGAAAGGAGCTGGCATCTCACTCTCTTTGAATCTTCTTTATCATGCTAGGATTAACAGGAAAAAGCAAAAAATTTCAGAATTGCACCTTGCAATGTGGAGATATTACTGTTTGTGCATTTACAATATTCATTGATTTTTGCCATTGAAAAACATGTTTTTCATATACCAGAAATGTTTGAAGCTACTGACTGAATGAAAGGAGCTGGCATCTCACTCTCTTTGAATCTTCTTTATCATGCTAGGATTAACAGGAAAAAGCAAAAAATTTCAGAATTGCACCTTGCAATGTGGAGATATTACTGTGCATTTACAATATTCATTGATTTTTGCCATTGAAAAACATGTTTTTCATATACCAGAAATGTTTGAAGCTACTGACTGAATGAAAGGAGCTGGCATCTCACTCTCTTTGAATCTTCTTTATCATGCTAGGATTAACAGGAAAAAGCTAAAAATTTCAGAATTGCACCGTGCAATGTGGAGATATTACTGTTTGTGCATTTACAATATTCATTGATTTTTGCCATTGAAAAACATGTTTTTCATATACCAGAAATGTTTGAAGCTACTGACTGAATGAAAGGAGCTGGCATCTCACTCTCTTTGAATCTTCTTTATCATGCTAGGATTAGCAGGAAAAAGCAAAAAATTTCAGAATTACACCTTGCAATGTGGAGATATTACTGTTTGTGCATTTACAATATTCATTGATTTTTGCCATTGAAAAACATGTTTTTCATATACCAGAAATGTTTGAAGCTACTGACTGAATGAAAGGAGCTGGCATCTCACTCTCTTTGAATCTTCTTTATCATGCTAGGATTAGCAGGAAAAAGCAAAAAATTTCAGAATTGCACCTTGCAATGTGGAGATATTACTGTTTGTGCATTTACAATATTCATTGATTTTTGCCATTGAAAAACATGTTTTTCATATACCAGAAATGTTTGAAGCTACTGACTGAATGAAAGGAGCTGGCATCTCACTCTCTTTGAATCTTCTTTATCATGCTAGGATTAACAGGAAAAAGCAAAAAATTTCAGAATTGCACCTTGCAATGTGGAGATATTACTGTTTGTGCATTTACAATATTCATTGATTTTTGCCATTGAAAAACATGTTTTTCATATACCAGAAATGTTTGAAGCTACTGACTGAATGAAAGGAGCTGGCATCTCACTCTCTTTGAATCTTCTTTATCATGCTAGGATTAGCAGGAAAAAGCAAAAAATTTCAGAATTGCACCTTGCAATGTGGAGATATTACTGTTTGTGCATTTACAATATTCATTGATTTTTGCCATTGAAAAACATGTTTTTCATATACCAGAAATGTTTGAAGCTACTGACTGAATGAAAGGAGCTGGCATCTCACTCTCTTTGAATCTTCTTTATCATGCTAGGATTAACAGGAAAAAGCTAAAAATTTCAGAATTGCACCGTGCAATGTGGAGATATTACTGTTTGTGCATTTACAATATTCATTGATTTTTGCCATTGAAAAACATGTTTTTCATATACCAGAAATGTTTGAAGCTACTGACTGAATGAAAGGAGCTGGCATCTCACTCTCTTTGAATCTTCTTTATCATGCTAGGATTAGCAGGAAAAAGCAAAAAATTTCAGAATTGCACCTTGCAATGTGGAGATATTACTGTTTGTGCATTTACAATATTCATTGATTTTTGCCATTGAAAAACGTTTTTCATATACCAGAAATGTTTGAAGCTACTGACTGAATGAAAGGAGCTGGCATCTCACTCTCTTTGAATCTTCTTTATCATGCTAGGATTAACAGGAAAAAGCAAAAAATTTCAGAATTGCACCTTGCAATGTGGAGATATTACTGTTTGTGCATTTACAATATTCATTGATTTTTGCCATTGAAAAACATGTTTTTCATATACCAGAAATGTTTGAAGCTACTGACTGAATGAAAGGAGCTGGCATCTCACTCTCTTTGAATCTTCTTTATCATGCTAGGATTAACAGGAAAAAGCTAAAAATTTCAGAATTGCACCGTGCAATGTGGAGATATTACTGTTTGTGCATTTACAATATTCATTGATTTTTGCCATTGAAAAACATGTTTTTCATATACCAGAAATGTTTGAAGCTACTGACTGAATGAAAGGAGCTGGCATCTCACTCTCTTTGAATCTTCTTTATCATGCTAGGATTAACAGGAAAAAGCAAAAAATTTCAGAATTGCACCTTGCAATGTGGAGATATTACTGTTTGTGCATTTACAATATTCATTGATTTTTGCCATTGAAAAACATGTTTTTCATATACCAGAAATGTTTGAAGCTACTGACTGAATGAAAGGAGCTGGCATCTCACTCTCTTTGAATCTTCTTTATCATGCTAGGATTAACAGGAAAAAGCTAAAAATTTCAGAATTGCACCGTGCAATGTGGAGATATTACTGTTTGTGCATTTACAATATTCATTGATTTTTGCCATTGAAAAACATGTTTTTCATATACCAGAAATGTTTGAAGCTTCTGACTGAATGAAAGGAGCTGGCATCTCACTCTCTTTGAATCTTCTTTATCATGCTAGGATTAGCAGGAAAAAGCAAAAAATTTCAGAATTGCACCTTGCAATGTGGAGATATTACTGTTTGTGCATTTACAATATTCATTGATTTTTGCCATTGAAAAACGTTTTTCATATACCAGAAATGTTTGAAGCTACTGACTGAATGAAAGGAGCTGGCATCTCACTCTCTTTGAATCTTCTTTATCATGCTAGGATTAACAGGAAAAAGCTAAAAATTTCAGAATTGCACCTTGCAATGTGGAGATATTACTGTTTGTGCATTTACAATATTCATTGATTTTTGCCATTGAAAAACATGTTTTTCATATACCAGAAATGTTTGAAGCTACTGACTGAATGAAAGGAGCTGGCATCTCACTCTCTTTGAATCTTTATCATGCTAGGATTAACAGGAAAAAGCTAAAAATTTCAGAATTGCACCGTGCAATGTGGAGATATTACTGTTTGTGCATTTACAATATTCATTGATTTTTGCCATTGAAAAACATGTTTTTCATATACCAGAAATGTTTGAAGCTACTGACTGAATGAAAGGAGCTGGCATCTCACTCTCTTTGAATCTTCTTTATCATGCTAGGATTAACAGGAAAAAGCAAAAAATTTCAGAATTGCACCTTGCAATGTGGAGATATTACTGTTTGTGCATTTACAATATTCATTGATTTTTGCCATTGAAAAACATGTTTTTCATATACCAGAAATGTTTGAAGCTACTGACTGAATGAAAGGAGCTGGCATCTCACTCTCTTTGAATCTTCTTTATCATGCTAGGATTAACAGGAAAAAGCTAAAAATTTCAGAATTGCACCGTGCAATGTGGAGATATTACTGTTTGTGCATTTACAATATTCATTGATTTTTGCCATTGAAAAACATGTTTTTCATATACCAGAAATGTTTGAAGCTTCTGACTGAATGAAAGGAGCTGGCATCTCACTCTCTTTGAATCTTCTTTATCATGCTAGGATTAGCAGGAAAAAGCAAAAAATTTCAGAATTGCACCTTGCAATGTGGAGATATTACTGTTTGTGCATTTACAATATTCATTGATTTTTGCCATTGAAAAACATGTTTTTCATATACCAGAAATGTTTGAAGCTACTGACTGAATGAAAGGAGCTGGCATCTCACTCTCTTTGAATCTTCTTTATCATGCTAGGATTAACAGGAAAAAGCTAAAAATTTCTGAATTGCACCGTGCAATGTGGAGATATTACTGTTTGTGCATTTACAATATTCATTGATTTTTGCCATTGAAAAACATGTTTTTCATATACCAGAAATGTTTGAAGCTACTGACTGAATGAAAGGAGCTGGCATCTCACTCTCTTTGAATCTTCTTTATCATGCTAGGATTAACAGGAAAAAGCTAAAAATTTCAGAATTGCACCGTGCAATGTGGAGATATTACTGTTTGTGCATTTACAATATTCATTGATTTTTGCCATTGAAAAACATGTTTTTCATATACCAGAAATGTTTGAAGCTACTGACTGAATGAAAGGAGCTGGCATCTCACTCTCTTTGAATCTTCTTTATCATGCTAGGATTAGCAGGAAAAAGCAAAAAAATTCAGAATTGCACCTTGCAATGTGGAGATATTACTGTTTGTGCATTTACAATATTCATTGATTTTTGCCATTGAAAAACATGTTTTTCATATACCAGAAATGTTTGAAGCTACTGACTGAATGAAAGGAGCTGGCATCTCACTCTCTTTGAATCTTCTTTATCATGCTAGGATTAACAGGAAAAAGCAAAAAATTTCAGAATTGCACCTTGCAATGTGGAGATATTACTGTTTGTGCATTTACAATATTCATTGATTTTTGCCATTGAAAAACATGTTTTTCATATACCAGAAATGTTTGAAGCTACTGACTGAATGAAAGGAGCTGGCATCTCACTCTCTTTGAATCTTCTTTATCATGCTAGGATTAACAGGAAAAAGCAAAAAATTTCAGAATTGCACCTTGCAATGTGGAGATATTACTGTGCATTTACAATATTCATTGATTTTTGCCATTGAAAAACATGTTTTTCATATACCAGAAATGTTTGAAGCTACTGACTGAATGAAAGGAGCTGGCATCTCACTCTCTTTGAATCTTCTTTATCATGCTAGGATTAACAGGAAAAAGCTAAAAATTTCAGAATTGCACCGTGCAATGTGGAGATATTACTGTTTGTGCATTTACAATATTCATTGATTTTTGCCATAGAAAAACATGTTTTTCATATACCAGAAATGTTTGAAGCTACTGACTGAATGAAAGGAGCTGGCATCTCACTCTCTTTGAATCTTCTTTATCATGCTAGGATTAACAGGACAAAGCTAAAAATTTCAGAATTGCACCGTGCAATGTGGAGATATTACTGTTTGTGCATTTACAATATTCATTGATTTTTGCCATTGAAAAACATGTTTTTCATATACCAGAAATGTTTGAAGCTACTGACTGAATGAAAGGAGCTGGCATCTCACTCTCTTTGAATCTTCTTTATCATGCTAGGATTAGCAGGAAAAAGCAAAAAATTTCAGAATTGCACCTTGCAATGTGGAGATATTACTGTTTGTGCATTTACAATATTCATTGATTTTTGCCATTGAAAAACATGTTTTTCATATACCAGAAATGTTTGAAGCTACTGACTGAATGAAAGGAGCTGGCATCTCACTCTCTTTGAATCTTCTTTATCATGCTAGGATTAGCAGGAAAAAGCAAAAAATTTCAGAATTGCACCTTGCAATGTGGAGATATTACTGTTTGTGCATTTACAATATTCATTGATTTTTGCCATTGAAAAACATGTTATTCATATACCAGAAATGTTTGAAGCTACTGACTGAATGAAAGGAGCTGGCATCTCACTCTCTTTGAATCTTCTTTATCATGCTAGGATTAACAGGAAAAAGCAAAAAATTTCAGAATTGCACCTTGCAATGTGGAGATATTACTGTTTGTGCATTTACAATATTCATTGATTTTTGCCATTGAAAAACATGTTTTTCATATACCAGAAATGTTTGAAGCTACTGACTGAATGAAAGGAGCTGGCATCTCACTCTCTTTGAATCTTCTTTATCATGCTAGGATTAGCAGGAAAAAGCAAAAAATTTCAGAATTGCACCTTGCAATGTGGAGATATTACTGTTTGTGCATTTACAATATTCATTGATTTTTGCCATTGAAAAACATGTTTTTCATATACCAGAAATGTTTGAAGCTACTGACTGAATGAAAGGAGCTGGCATCTCACTCTCTTTGAATCTTCTTTATCATGCTAGGATTAACAGGAAAAAGCTAAAAATTTCAGAATTGCACCGTGCAATGTGGAGATATTACTGTTTGTGCATTTACAATATTCATTGATTTTTGCCATTGAAAAACATGTTTTTCATATACCAGAAATGTTTGAAGCTACTGACTGAATGAAAGGAGCTGGCATCTCACTCTCTTTGAATCTTCTTTATCATGGTAGGATTAGCAGGAAAAAGCAAAAAATTTCAGAATTGCACCTTGCAATGTGGAGATATTACTGTTTGTGCATTTACAATATTCATTGATTTTTGCCATTGAAAAACGTTTTTCATATACCAGAAATGTTTGAAGCTACTGACTGAATGAAAGGAGCTGGCATCTCACTCTCTTTGAATCTTTTTTATCATGCTAGGATTAACAGGAAAAAGCAAAAAATTTCAGAATTGCACCTTGCAATGTGGAGATATTACTGTTTGTGCATTTACAATATTCATTGATTTTTGCCATTGAAAAACATGTTTTTCATATACCAGAAATGTTTGAAGCTACTGACTGAATGAAAGGAGCTGGCATCTCACTCTCTTTGAATCTTCTTTATCATGCTAGGATTAACAGGAAAAAGCTAAAAATTTCAGAATTGCACCGTGCAATGTGGAGATATTACTGTTTGTGCATTTACAATATTCATTGATTTTTGCCATTGAAAAACATGTTTTTCATATACCAGAAATGTTTGAAGCTACTGACTGAATGAAAGGAGCTGGCATCTCACTCTCTTTGAATCTTCTTTATCATGCTAGGATTAACAGGAAAAAGCAAAAAATTTCAGAATTGCACCTTGCAATGTGGAGATATTACTGTTTGTGCATTTACAATATTCATTGATTTTTGCCATTGAAAAACATGTTTTTCATATACCAGAAATGTTTGAAGCTACTGACTGAATGAAAGGAGCTGGCATCTCACTCTCTTTGAATCTTCTTTATCATGCTAGGATTAACAGGAAAAAGCTAAAAATTTCAGAATTGCACCGTGCAATGTGGAGATATTACTGTTTGTGCATTTACAATATTCATTGATTTTTGCCATTGAAAAACATGTTTTTCATATACCAGAAATGTTTGAAGCTACTGACTGAATGAAAGGAGCTGGCATCTCACTCTCTTTGAATCTTCTTTATCATGCTAGGATTAGCAGGAAAAAGCAAAAAATTTCAGAATTGCACCTTGCAATGTGGAGATATTACTGTTTGTGCATTTACAATATTCATTGATTTTTGCCATTGAAAAACATGTTTTTCATATACCAGAAATGTTTGAAGCTACTGACTGAATGAAAGGAGCTGGCATCTCACTCTCTTTGAATCTTCTTTATCATGCTAGGATTAACAGGAAAAAGCAAAAAATTTCAGAATTGCACCTTGCAATGTGGAGATATTACTGTTTGTGCATTTACAATATTCATTGATTTTTGCCATTGAAAAACATGTTTTTCATATACCAGAAATGTTTGAAGCTACTGACTGAATGAAAGGAGCTGGCATCTCACTCTCTTTGAATCTTCTTTATCATGCTAGGATTAACAGGAAAAAGCTAAAAATTTCAGAATTGCACCGTGCAATGTGGAGATATTACTGTTTGTGCATTTACAATATTCATTGATTTTTGCCATTGAAAAACATGTTTTTCATATACCAGAAATGTTTGAAGCTAATGACTGAATGAAAGGAGCTGGCATCTCACTCTCTTTGAATCTTCTTTATCATGCTAGGATTAACAGGAAAAAGCTAAAAATTTCAGAATTGCACCGTGCAATGTGGAGATATTACTGTTTGTGCATTTACAATATTCATTGATTTTTGCCATTGAAAAACATGTTTTTCATATACCAGAAATGTTTGAAGCTACTGACTGAATGAAAGGAGCTGGCATCTCACTCTCTTTGAATCTTCTTTATCATGCTAGGATTAGCAGGAAAAAGCAAAAAATTTCAGAATTGCACCTTGCAATGCGGAGATATTACTGTTTGTGCATTTACAATATTCATTGATTTTTGCCATTGAAAAACATGTTTTTCATATACCAGAAATGTTTGAAGCTACTGACTGAATGAAAGGAGCTGGCATCTCACTCTCTTTGAATCTTCTTTATCATGCTAGGATTAACAGGAAAAAGCAAAAAATTTCAGAATTGCACCTTGCAATGTGGAGATATTACTGTTTGTGCATTTACAATATTCATTGATTTTTGCCATTGAAAAACATGTTTTTCATATACCAGAAATGTTTGAAGCTACTGACTGAATGAAAGGAGCTGGCATCTCACTCTCTTTGAATCTTCTTTATCATGCTAGGATTAACAGGAAAAAGCTAAAAATTTCAGAATTGCACCGTGCAATGTGGAGATATTACTGTTTGTGCATTTACAATATTCATTGATTTTTGCCATCGAAAAACATGTTTTTCATATACCAGAAATGTTTGAAGCTAATGACTGAATGAAAGGAGCTGGCATCTCACTCTCTTTGAATCTTCTTTATCATGCTAGGATTAACAGGAAAAAGCTAAAAATTTCAGAATTGCACCGTGCAATGTGGAGATATTACTGTTTGTGCATTTACAATATTCATTGATTTTTGCCATTGAAAAACATGTTTTTCATATACCAGAAATGTTTGAAGCTACTGACTGAATGAAAGGAGCTGGCATCTCACTCTCTTTGAATCTTCTTTATCATGCTAGGATTAGCAGGAAAAAGCAAAAAATTTCAGAATTGCACCTTGCAATGTGGAGATATTACTGTTTGTGCATTTACAATATTCATTGATTTTTGCCATTGAAAAACATGTTTTTCATATACCAGAAATGTTTGAAGCTACTGACTGAATGAAAGGAGCTGGCATCTCACTCTCTTTGAATCTTCTTTATCATGCTAGGATTAACAGGAAAAAGCAAAAAATTTCAGAATTGCACCTTGCAATGTGGAGATATTACTGTTTGTGCATTTACAATATTCATTGATTTTTGCCATTGAAAAACATGTTTTTCATATACCAGAAATGTTTGAAGCTACTGACTGAATGAAAGGAGCTGGCATCTCACTCTCTTTGAATCTTCTTTATCATGCTAGGATTAACAGGAAAAAGCTAAAAATTTCAGAATTGCACCGTGCAATGTGGAGATATTACTGTTTGTGCATTTACAATATTCATTGATTTTTGCCATCGAAAAACATGTTTTTCATATACCAGAAATGTTTGAAGCTAATGACTGAATGAAAGGAGCTGGCATCTCACTCTCTTTGAATCTTCTTTATCATGCTAGGATTAACAGGAAAAAGCTAAAAATTTCAGAATTGCACCGTGCAATGTGGAGATATTACTGTTTGTGCATTTACAATATTCATTGATTTTTGCCATTGAAAAACATGTTTTTCATATACCAGAAATGTTTGAAGCTACTGACTGAATGAAAGGAGCTGGCATCTCACTCTCTTTGAATCTTCTTTATCATGCTAAGATTAGCAGGAAAAAGCAAAAAATTTCAGAATTGCACCTTGCAATGTGGAGATATTACTGTTTGTGCATTTACAATATTCATTGATTTTTGCCATTGAAAAACATGTTTTTCATATACCAGAAATGTTTGAAGCTACTGACTGAATGAAAGGAGCTGGCATCTCACTCTCTTTGAATCTTCTTTATCATGCTAGGATTAACAGGAAAAAGCAAAAAATTTCAGAATTGCACCTTGCAATGTGGAGATATTACTGTTTGTGCATTTACAATATTCATTGATTTTTGCCATTGAAAAACATGTTTTTCATATACCAGAAATGTTTGAAGCTACTGACTGAATGAAAGGAGCTGGCATCTCACTCTCTTTGAATCTTTATCATGCTAGGATTAACAGGAAAAAGCTAAAAATTTCAGAATTGCACCGTGCAATGTGGAGATATTACTGTTTGTGCATTTACAATATTCATTGATTTTTGCCATTGAAAAACATGTTTTTCATATACCAGAAATGTTTGAAGCTACTGACTGAATGAAAGGAGCTGGCATCTCACTCTCTTTGAATCTTCTTTATCATGCTAGGATTAGCAGGAAAAAGCAAAAAATTTCAGAATTGCACCTTGCAATGTGGAGATATTACTGTTTGTGCATTTACAATATTCATTGATTTTTGCCATTGAAAAACATGTTTTTCATATACCAGAAATGTTTGAAGCTACTGACTGAATGAAAGGAGCTGGCATCTCACTCTCTTTGAATCTTCTTTATCATGCTAGGATTAGCAGGAAAAAGCAAAAAATTTCAGAATTGCACCTTGCAATTTGGAGATATTACTGTTTGTGCATTTACAATATTCATTGATTTTTGCCATTGAAAAACATGTTTTTCATATACCAGAAATGTTTGAAGCTACTGACTGAATGAAAGGAGCTGGCATCTCACTCTCTTTGAATCTTCTTTATCATGCTAGGATTAACAGGAAAAAGCAAAAAATTTCAGAATTGCACCTTGCAATGTGGAGATATTACTGTTTGTGCATTTACAATATTCATTGATTTTTGCCATTGAAAAACATGTTTTTCATATACCAGAAATGTTTGAAGCTACTGACTGAATGAAAGGAGCTGGCATCTAACTCTCTTTGAATCTTCTTTATCATGCTAGGATTAACAGGAAAAAGCTAAAAATTTCAGAATTGCACCGTGCAATGTGGAGATATTACTGTTTGTGCATTTACAATATTCATTGATTTTTGCCATTGAAAAACATGTTTTTCATATACCAGAAATGTTTGAAGCTACTGACTGAATGAAAGGAGCTGGCATCTCACTCTCTTTGAATCTTCTTTATCATGCTAGGATTAGCAGGAAAAAGCAAAAAATTTCAGAATTGCACCTTGCAATGTGGAGATATTACTGTGCATTTACAATATTCATTGATTTTTGCCATTGAAAAACATGTTTTTCATATACCAGAAATGTTTGAAGCTACTGACTGAATGAAAGGAGCTGGCATCTCACTCTCTTTGAATCTTCTTTATCATGCTAGGATTAACAGGAAAAAGCTAAAAATTTCAGAATTGCACCGTGCAATGTGGAGATATTACTGTTTGTGCATTTACAATATTCATTGATTTTTGCCATTGAAAAACATGTTTTTCATATACCAGAAATGTTTGAAGCTACTGACTGAATGAAAGGAGCTGGCATCTCACTCTCTTTGAATCTTCTTTATCATGCTAGGATTAACAGGACAAAGCTAAAAATTTCAGAATTGCACCGTGCAATGTGGAGATATTACTGTTTGTGCATTTACAATATTCATTGATTTTTGCCATTGAAAAACATGTTTTTCATATACCAGAAATGTTTGAAGCTACTGACTGAATGAAAGGAGCTGGCATCTCACTCTCTTTGAATCTTCTTTATCATGCTAGGATTAGCAGGAAAAAGCAAAAAATTTCAGAATTGCACCTTGCAATGTGGAGATATTACTGTTTGTGCATTTACAATATTCATTGATTTTTGCCATTGAAAAACATGTTTTTCATATACCAGAAATGTTTGAAGCTACTGACTGAATGAAAGGAGCTGGCATCTCACTCTCTTTGAATCTTCTTTATCATGCTAGGATTAGCAGGAAAAAGCAAAAAATTTCAGAATTGCACCTTGCAATGTGGAGATATTACTGTTTGTGCATTTACAATATTCATTGATTTTTGCCATTGAAAAACATGTTTTTCATATACCAGAAATGTTTGAAGCTACTGACTGAATGAAAGGAGCTGGCATCTCACTCTCTTTGAATCTTCTTTATCATGCTAGGATTAACAGGAAAAAGCAAAAAATTTCAGAATTGCACCTTGCAATGTGGAGATATTACTGTTTGTGCATTTACAATATTCATTGATTTTTGCCATTGAAAAACATGTTTTTCATATACCAGAAATGTTTGAAGCTACTGACTGAATGAAAGGAGCTGGCATCTCACTCTCTTTGAATCTTTATCATGCTAGGATTAACAGGAAAAAGCTAAAAATTTCAGAATTGCACCGTGCAATGTGGAGATATTACTGTTTGTGCATTTACAATATTCATTGATTTTTGCCATTGAAAAACATGTTTTTCATATACCAGAAATGTTTGAAGCTACTGACTGAATGAAAGGAGCTGGCATCTCACTCTCTTTGAATCTTCTTTATCATGCTAGGATTAGCAGGAAAAAGCAAAAAATTTCAGAATTGCACCTTGCAATTTGGAGATATTACTGTTTGTGCATTTACAATATTCATTGATTTTTGCCATTGAAAAACATGTTTTTCATATACCAAAAATGTTTGAAGCTACTGACTGAATGAAAGGAGCTGGCATCTCACTCTCTTTGAATCTTCTTTATCATGCTAGGATTAACAGGAAAAAGCAAAAAATTTCAGAATTGCACCTTGCAATGTGGAGATATTACTGTTTGTGCATTTACAATATTCATTGATTTTTGCCATTGAAAAACATGTTTTTCATATACCAGAAATGTTTGAAGCTACTGACTGAATGAAAGGAGCTGGCATCTCACTCTCTTTGAATCTTCTTTATCATGCTAGGATTAACAGGAAAAAGCTAAAAATTTCAGAATTGCACCGTGCAATGTGGAGATATTACTGTTTGTGCATTTACAATATTCATTGATTTTTGCCATTGAAAAACATGTTTTTCATATACCAGAAATGTTTGAAGCTACTGACTGAATGAAAGGAGCTGGCATCTCACTCTCTTTGAATCTTCTTTATCATGCTAGGATTAGCAGGAAAAAGCAAAAAATTTCAGAATTGCACCTTGCAATGTGGAGATATTACTGTGCATTTACAATATTCATTGATTTTTGCCATTGAAAAACATGTTTTTCATATACCAGAAATGTTTGAAGCTACTGACTGAATGAAAGGAGCTGGCATCTCACTCTCTTTGAATCTTCTTTATCATGCTAGGATTAACAGGAAAAAGCTAAAAATTTCAGAATTGCACCGTGCAATGTGGAGATATTACTGTTTGTGCATTTACAATATTCATTGATTTTTGCCATTGAAAAACATGTTTTTCATATACCAGAAATGTTTGAAGCTACTGACTGAATGAAAGGAGCTGGCATCTCACTCTCTTTGAATCTTCTTTATCATGCTAGGATTAACAGGACAAAGCTAAAAATTTCAGAATTGCACCGTGCAATGTGGAGATATTACTGTTTGTGCATTTACAATATTCATTGATTTTTGCCATTGAAAAACATGTTTTTCATATACCAGAAATGTTTGAAGCTACTGACTGAATGAAAGGAGCTGGCATCTCACTCTCTTTGAATCTTCTTTATCATGCTAGGATTAGCAGGAAAAAGCAAAAAATTTCAGAATTGCACCTTGCAATGTGGAGATATTACTGTTTGTGCATTTACAATATTCATTGATTTTTGCCATTGAAAAACATGTTTTTCATATACCAGAAATGTTTGAAGCTACTGACTGAATGAAAGGAGCTGGCATCTCACTCTCTTTGAATCTTCTTTATCATGCTAGGATTAGCAGGAAAAAGCAAAAAATTTCAGAATTGCACCTTGCAATGTGGAGATATTACTGTTTGTGCATTTACAATATTCATTGATTTTTGCCATTGAAAAACATGTTTTTCATATACCAGAAATGTTTGAAGCTACTGACTGAATGAAAGGAGCTGGCATCTCACTCTCTTTGAATCTTCTTTATCATGCTAGGATTAACAGGAAAAAGCAAAAAATTTCAGAATTGCACCTTGCAATGTGGAGATATTACTGTTTGTGCATTTACAATATTCATTGATTTTTGCCATTGAAAAACATGTTTTTCATATACCAGAAATGTTTGAAGCTACTGACTGAATGAAAGGAGCTGGCATCTCACTCTCTTTGAATCTTCTTTATCATGCTAGGATTAGCAGGAAAAAGCAAAAAATTTCAGAATTGCACCTTGCAATGTGGAGATATTACTGTTTGTGCATTTACAATATTCATTGATTTTTGCCATTGAAAAACATGTTTTTCATATACCAGAAATGTTTGAAGCTACTGACTGAATGAAAGGAGCTGGCATCTCACTCTCTTTGAATCTTCTTTATCATGCTAGGATTAACAGGAAAAAGCTAAAAATTTCAGAATTGCACCGTGCAATGTGGAGATATTACTGTTTGTGCATTTACAATATTCATTGATTTTTGCCATTGAAAAACATGTTTTTCATATACCAGAAATGTTTGAAGCTACTGACTGAATGAAAGGAGCTGGCATCTCACTCTCTTTGAATCTTCTTTATCATGCTAGGATTAACAGGAAAAAGCTAAAAATTTCAGAATTGCACCGTGCAATGTGGAGATATTACTGTTTGTGCATTTACAATATTCATTGATTTTTGCCATTGAAAAACATGTTTTTCATATACCAGAAATGTTTGAAGCTACTGACTGAATGAAAGGAGCTGGCATCTCACTCTCTTTGAATCTTCTTTATCATGCTAGGATTAGCAGGAAAAAGCAAAAAATTTCAGAATTGCACCTTGCAATGTGGAGATATTACTGTTTGTGCATTTACAATATTCATTGATTTTTGCCATTGAAAAACATGTTTTTCATATACCAGAAATGTTTGAAGCTACTGACTGAATGAAAGGAGCTGGCATCTCACTCTCTTTGAATCTTCTTTATCATGCTAGGATTAACAGGAAAAAGCAAAAAATTTCAGAATTGCACCTTGCAATGTGGAGATATTACTGTTTGTGCATTTACAATATTCATTGATTTTTGCCATTGAAAAACATGTTTTTCATATACCAGAAATGTTTGAAGCTACTGACTGAATGAAAGGAGCTGGCATCTCACTCTCTTTGAATCTTCTTTATCATGCTAGGATTAACAGGAAAAAGCTAAAAATTTCAGAATTGCACCGTGCAATGTGGAGATATTACTGTTTGTGCATTTACAATATTCATTGATTTTTGCCATTGAAAAACATGTTTTTCATATACCAGAAATGTTTGAAGCTACTGACTGAATGAAAGGAGCTGGCATCTCACTCTCTTTGAATCTTCTTTATCATGCTAGGATTAGCAGGAAAAAGCAAAAAATTTCAGAATTGCACCTTGCAATGTGGAGATATTACTGTTTGTGCATTTACAATATTCATTGATTTTTGCCATTGAAAAACGTTTTTCATATACCAGAAATGTTTGAAGCTACTGACTGAATGAAAGGAGCTGGCATCTCACTCTCTTTGAATCTTCTTTATCATGCTAGGATTAACAGGAAAAAGCAAAAAATTTCAGAATTGCACCTTGCAATGTGGAGATATTACTGTTTGTGCATTTACAATATTCATTGATTTTTGCCATTGAAAAACATGTTTTTCATATACCAGAAATGTTTGAAGCTACTGACTGAATGAAAGGAGCTGGCATCTCACTCTCTTTGAATCTTTTTCATGCTAGGATTAACAGGAAAAAGCTAAAAATTTCAGAATTGCACCGTGCAATGTGGAGATATTACTGTTTGTGCATTTACAATATTCATTGATTTTTGCCATTGAAAAACATGTTTTTCATATACCAGAAATGTTTGAAGCTTCTGACTGAATGAAAGGAGCTGGCATCTCACTCTCTTTGAATCTTCTTTATCATGCTAGGATTAGCAGGAAAAAGCAAAAAATTTCAGAATTGCACCTTGCAATGTGGAGATATTACTGTTTGTGCATTTACAATATTCATTGATTTTTGCCATTGAAAAACATGTTTTTCATATACCAGAAATGTTTGAAGCTACTGACTGAATGAAAGGAGCTGGCATCTCACTCTCTTTGAATCTTCTTTATCATGCTAGGATTAACAGGAAAAAGCTAAAAATTTCTGAATTGCACCGTGCAATGTGGAGATATTACTGTTTGTGCATTTACAATATTCATTGATTTTTGCCATTGAAAAACATGTTTTTCATATACCAGAAATGTTTGAAGCTACTGACTGAATGAAAGGAGCTGGCATCTCACTCTCTTTGAATCTTCTTTATCATGCTAGGATTAACAGGAAAAAGCTAAAAATTTCAGAATTGCACCGTGCAATGTGGAGATATTACTGTTTGTGCATTTACAATATTCATTGATTTTTGATATTGAAAAACATGTTTTTCATATACCAGAAATGTTTGAAGCTACTGACTGAATGAAAGGAGCTGGCATCTCACTCTCTTTGAATCTTCTTTATCATGCTAGGATTAGCAGGAAAAAGCAAAAAATTTCAGAATTGCACCCTGCAATGTGGAGATATTACTGTTTGTGCATTTACAATATTCATTGATTTTTGCCATTGAAAAACATGTTTTTCATATACCAGAAATGTTTGAAGCTACTGACTGAATGAAAGGAGCTGGCATCTCACTCTCTTTGAATCTTCTTTATCATGCTAGGATTAACAGGAAAAAGCAAAAAATTTCAGAATTGCACCTTGCAATGTGGAGATATTACTGTTTGTGCATTTACAATATTCATTGATTTTTGCCATTGAAAAACATGTTTTTCATATACCAGAAATGTTTGAAGCTACTGACTGAATGAAAGGAGCTGGCATCTCACTCTCTTTGAATCTTCTTTATCATGCTAGGATTAACAGGAAAAAGCAAAAAATTTCAGAATTGCACCTTGCAATGTGGAGATATTACTGTGCATTTACAATATTCATTGATTTTTGCCATTGAAAAACATGTTTTTCATATACCAGAAATGTTTGAAGCTACTGACTGAATGAAAGGAGCTGGCATCTCACTCTCTTTGAATCTTCTTTATCATGCTAGGATTAACAGGAAAAAGCTAAAAATTTCAGAATTGCACCGTGCAATGTGGAGATATTACTGTTTGTGCATTTACAATATTCATTGATTTTTGCCATTGAAAAACATGTTTTTCATATACCAGAAATGTTTGAAGCTACTGACTGAATGAAAGGAGCTGGCATCTCACTCTCTTTGAATCTTCTTTATCATGCTAGGATTAACAGGAAAAAGCTAAAAATTTCAGAATTGCACCGTGCAATGTGGAGATATTACTGTTTGTGCATTTACAATATTCATTGATTTTTGCCATTGAAAAACATGTTTTTCATATACCAGAAATGTTTGAAGCTACTGACTGAATGAAAGGAGCTGGCATCTCACTCTCTTTGAATCTTCTTTATCATGCTAGGATTAGCAGGAAAAAGCAAAAAATTTCAGAATTGCACCTTGCAATGTGGAGATATTACTGTTTGTGCATTTACAATATTCATTGATTTTTGCCATTGAAAAACATGTTTTTCATATACCAGAAATGTTTGAAGCTACTGACTGAATGAAAGGAGCTGGCATCTCACTCTCTTTGAATCTTCTTTATCATGCTAGGATTAGCAGGAAAAAGCAAAAAATTTCAGAATTGCACCTTGCAATGTGGAGATATTACTGTTTGTGCATTTACAATATTCATTGATTTTTGCCATTGAAAAACATGTTTTTCATATACCAGAAATGTTTGAAGCTACTGACTGAATGAAAGGAGCTGGCATCTCACTCTCTTTGAATCTTTTTTATCATGCTAGGATTAGCAGGAAAAAGCAAAAAATTTCAGAATTGCACCTTGCAATGTGGAGATATTACTGTTTGTGCATTTACAATATTCATTGATTTTTGCCATTGAAAAACATGTTTTTCATATACCAGAAATGTTTGAAGCTACTGACTGAATGAAAGGAGCTGGCATCTCACTCTCTTTGAATCTTCTTTATCATGCTAGGATTAACAGGAAAAAGCAAAAAATTTCAGAATTGCACCTTGCAATGTGGAGATATTACTGTTTGTGCATTTACAATATTCATTGATTTTTGCCATTGAAAAACATGTTTTTCATATACCAGAAATGTTTGAAGCTACTGACTGAATGAAAGGAGCTGGCATCTCACTCTCTTTGAATCTTCTTTATCATGCTAGGATTAGCAGGAAAAAGCAAAAAATTTCAGAATTGCACCTTGCAATGTGGAGATATTACTGTTTGTGCATTTACAATATTCATTGATTTTTGCCATTGAAAAACATGTTTTTCATATACCAGAAATGTTTGAAGCTACTGACTGAATGAAAGGAGCTGGCATCTCACTCTCTTTGAATCTTCTTTATCATGCTAGGATTAACAGGAAAAAGCTAAAAATTTCAGAATTGCACCGTGCAATGTGGAGATATTACTGTTTGTGCATTTACAATATTCATTGATTTTTGCCATTGAAAAACATGTTTTTCATATACCAGAAATGTTTGAAGCTACTGACTGAATGAAAGGAGCTGGCATCTCACTCTCTTTGAATCTTCTTTATCATGCTAGGATTAACAGGAAAAAGCTAAAAATTTCAGAATTGCACCGTGCAATGTGGAGATATTACTGTTTGTGCATTTACAATATTCATTGATTTTTGCCATTGAAAAACATGTTTTTCATATACCAGAAATGTTTGAAGCTACTGACTGAATGAAAGGAGCTGGCATCTCACTCTCTTTGAATCTTCTTTATCATGCTAGGATTAGCAGGAAAAAGCAAAAAATTTCAGAATTGCACCTTGCAATGTGGAGATATTACTCTTTGTGCATTTACAATATTCATTGATTTTTGCCATTGAAAAACATGTTTTTCATATACCAGAAATGTTTGAAGCTACTGACTGAATGAAAGGAGCTGGCATCTCACTCTCTTTGAATCTTCTTTATCATGCTAGGATTAGCAGGAAAAAGCAAAAAATTTCAGAATTGCACCTTGCAATGTGGAGATATTACTGTTTGTGCATTTACAATATTCATTGATTTTTGCCATTGAAAAACATGTTTTTCATATACCAGAAATGTTTGAAGCTACTGACTGAATGAAAGGAGCTGGCATCTCACTCTCTTTGAATCTTCTTTATCATGCTAGGATTAACAGGAAAAAGCTAAAAATTTCAGAATTGCACCGTGCAATGTGGAGATATTACTGTTTGTGCATTTACAATATTCATTGATTTTTGCCATTGAAAAACATGTTTTTCATATACCAGAAATGTTTGAAGCTACTGACTGAATGAAAGGAGCTGGCATCTCACTCTCTTTGAATCTTCTTTATCATGCTAGGATTAACAGGAAAAAGCTAAAAATTTCAGAATTGCACCGTGCAATGTGGAGATATTACTGTTTGTGCATTTACAATATTCATTGATTTTTGCCATTGAAAAACATGTTTTTCATATACCAGAAATGTTTGAAGCTACTGACTGAATGAAAGGAGCTGGCATCTCACTCTCTTTGAATCTTCTTTATCATGCTAGGATTAGCAGGAAAAAGCAAAAAATTTCAGAATTGCACCTTGCAATGTGGAGATATTACTGTTTGTGCATTTACAATATTCATTGATTTTTGCCATTGAAAAACATGTTTTTCATATACCAGAAATGTTTGAAGCTACTGACTGAATGAAAGGAGCTGGCATCTCACTCTCTTTGAATCTTCTTTATCATGCTAGGATTAACAGGAAAAAGCAAAAAATTTCAGAATTGCACCTTGCAATGTGGAGATATTACTGTTTGTGCATTTACAATATTCATTGATTTTTGCCATTGAAAAACATGTTTTTCATATACCAGAAATGTTTGAAGCTACTGACTGAATGAAAGGAGCTGGCATCTCACTCTCTTTGAATCTTCTTTATCATGCTAGGATTAACAGGAAAAAGCTAAAAATTTCAGAATTGCACCGTGCAATGTGGAGATATTACTGTTTGTGCATTTACAATATTCATTGATTTTTGCCATTGAAAAACATGTTTTTCATATACCAGAAATGTTTGAAGCTACTGACTGAATGAAAGGAGCTGGCATCTCACTCTCTTTGAATCTTCTTTATCATGCTAGGATTAGCAGGAAAAAGCAAAAAATTTCAGAATTGCACCTTGCAATGTGGAGATATTACTGTTTGTGCATTTACAATATTCATTGATTTTTGCCATTGAAAAACGTTTTTCATATACCAGAAATGTTTGAAGCTACTGACTGAATGAAAGGAGCTGGCATCTCACTCTCTTTGAATCTTCTTTATCATGCTAGGATTAACAGGAAAAAGCAAAAAATTTCAGAATTGCACCTTGCAATGTGGAGATATTACTGTTTGTGCATTTACAATATTCATTGATTTTTGCCATTGAAAAACATGTTTTTCATATACCAGAAATGTTTGAAGCTACTGACTGAATGAAAGGAGCTGGCATCTCACTCTCTTTGAATCTTTTTCATGCTAGGATTAACAGGAAAAAGCTAAAAATTTCAGAATTGCACCGTGCAATGTGGAGATATTACTGTTTGTGCATTTACAATATTCATTGATTTTTGCCATTGAAAAACATGTTTTTCATATACCAGAAATGTTTGAAGCTTCTGACTGAATGAAAGGAGCTGGCATCTCACTCTCTTTGAATCTTCTTTATCATGCTAGGATTAGCAGGAAAAAGCAAAAATTTCAGAATTGCACCTTGCAATGTGGAGATATTACTGTTTGTGCATTTACAATATTCATTGATTTTTGCCATTGAAAAACATGTTTTTCATATACCAGAAATGTTTGAAGCTACTGACTGAATGAAAGGAGCTGGCATCTCACTCTCTTTGAATCTTCTTTATCATGCTAGGATTAACAGGAAAAAGCTAAAAATTTCTGAATTGCACCGTGCAATGTGGAGATATTACTGTTTGTGCATTTACAATATTCATTGATTTTTGCCATTGAAAAACATGTTTTTCATATACCAGAAATGTTTGAAGCTACTGACTGAATGAAAGGAGCTGGCATCTCACTCTCTTTGAATCTTCTTTATCATGCTAGGATTAACAGGAAAAAGCTAAAATTTCAGAATTGCACCGTGCAATGTGGAGATATTACTGTTTGTGCATTTACAATATTCATTGATTTTTGATATTGAAAAACATGTTTTTCATATACCAGAAATGTTTGAAGCTACTGACTGAATGAAAGGAGCTGGCATCTCACTCTCTTTGAATCTTCTTTATCATGCTAGGATTAGCAGGAAAAAGCAAAAAATTTCAGAATTGCACCTTGCAATGTGGAGATATTACTGTTTGTGCATTTACAATATTCATTGATTTTTGCCATTGAAAAACATGTTTTTCATATACCAGAAATGTTTGAAGCTACTGACTGAATGAATGGAGCTGGCATCTCACTCTCTTTGAATCTTCTTTATCATGCTAGGATTAACAGGAAAAAGCAAAAAATTTCAGAATTGCACCTTGCAATGTGGAGATATTACTGTTTGTGCATTTACAATATTCATTGATTTTTGCCATTGAAAAACATGTTTTTCATATACCAGAAATGTTTGAAGCTACTGACTGAATGAAAGGAGCTGGCATCTCACTCTCTTTGAATCTTCTTTATCATGCTAGGATTAACAGGAAAAAGCAAAAAATTTCAGAATTGCACCTTGCAATGTGGAGATATTACTGTGCATTTACAATATTCATTGATTTTTGCCATTGAAAAACATGTTTTTCATATACCAGAAATGTTTGAAGCTACTGACTGAATGAAAGGAGCTGGCATCTCACTCTCTTTGAATCTTCTTTATCATGCTAGGATTAACAGGAAAAAGCTAAAAATTTCAGAATTGCACCGTGCAATGTGGAGATATTACTGTTTGTGCATTTACAATATTCATTGATTTTTGCCATTGAAAAACATGTTTTTCATATACCAGAAATGTTTGAAGCTACTGACTGAATGAAAGGAGCTGGCATCTCACTCTCTTTGAATCTTCTTTATCATGCTAGGATTAACAGGAAAAAGCTAAAAATTTCAGAATTGCACCGTGCAATGTGGAGATATTACTGTTTGTGCATTTACAATATTCATTGATTTTTGCCATTGAAAAACATGTTTTTCATATACCAGAAATGTTTGAAGCTACTGACTGAATGAAAGGAGCTGGCATCTCACTCTCTTTGAATCTTCTTTATCATGCTAGGATTAGCAGGAAAAAGCAAAAAATTTCAGAATTGCACCTTGCAATGTGGAGATATTACTGTTTGTGCATTTACAATATTCATTGATTTTTGCCATTGAAAAACATGTTTTTCATATACCAGAAATGTTTGAAGCTACTGACTGAATGAAAGGAGCTGGCATCTCACTCTCTTTGAATCTTCTTTATCATGCTATGATTAGCAGGAAAAAGCAAAAAATTTCAGAATTGCACCTTGCAATGTGGAGATATTACTGTTTGTGCATTTACAATATTCATTGATTTTTGCCATTGAAAAACATGTTTTTCATATACCAGAAATGTTTGAAGCTACTGACTGAATGAAAGGAGCTGGCATCTCACTCTCTTTGAATCTTTTTTATCATGCTAGGATTAGCAGGAAAAAGCAAAAAATTTCAGAATTGCACCTTGCAATGTGGAGATATTACTGTTTGTGCATTTACAATATTCATTGATTTTTGCCATTGAAAAACATGTTTTTCATATACCAGAAATGTTTGAAGCTACTGACTGAATGAAAGGAGCTGGCATCTCACTCTCTTTGAATCTTCTTTATCATGCTAGGATTAACAGGAAAAAGCAAAAAATTTCAGAATTGCACCTTGCAATGTGGAGATATTACTGTTTGTGCATTTACAATATTCATTGATTTTTGCCATTGAAAAACATGTTTTTCATATACCAGAAATGTTTGAAGCTACTGACTGAATGAAAGGAGCTGGCATCTCACTCTCTTTGAATCTTCTTTATCATGCTAGGATTAGCAGGAAAAAGCAAAAAATTTCAGAATTGCACCTTGCAATGTGGAGATATTACTGTTTGTGCATTTACAATATTCATTGATTTTTGCCATTGAAAAACATGTTTTTCATATACCAGAAATGTTTGAAGCTACTGACTGAATGAAAGGAGCTGGCATCTCACTCTCTTTGAATCTTCTTTATCATGCTAGGATTAACAGGAAAAAGCTAAAAATTTCAGAATTGCACCGTGCAATGTGGAGATATTACTGTTTGTGCATTTACAATATTCATTGATTTTTGCCATTGAAAAACATGTTTTTCATATACCAGAAATGTTTGAAGCTACTGACTGAATGAAAGGAGCTGGCATCTCACTCTCTTTGAATCTTCTTTATCATGCTAGGATTAACAGGAAAAAGCTAAAAATTTCAGAATTGCACCGTGCAATGTGGAGATATTACTGTTTGTGCATTTACAATATTCATTGATTTTTGCCATTGAAAAACATGTTTTTCATATACCAGAAATGTTTGAAGCTACTGACTGAATGAAAGGAGCTGGCATCTCACTCTCTTTGAATCTTCTTTATCATGCTAGGATTAGCAGGAAAAAGCAAAAAATTTCAGAATTGCACCTTGCAATGTGGAGATATTACTCTTTGTGCATTTACAATATTCATTGATTTTTGCCATTGAAAAACATGTTTTTCATATACCAGAAATGTTTGAAGCTACTGACTGAATGAAAGGAGCTGGCATCTCACTCTCTTTGAATCTTCTTTATCATGCTAGGATTAACAGGAAAAAGCAAAAAATTTCAGAATTGCACCTTGCAATGTGGAGATATTACTGTTTGTGCATTTACAATATTCATTGATTTTTGCCATTGAAAAACATGTTTTTCATATACCAGAAATGTTTGAAGCTACTGACTGAATGAAAGGAGCTGGCATCTCACTCTCTTTGAATCTTCTTTATCATGCTAGGATTAGCAGGAAAAAGCAAAAAATTTCAGAATTGCACCTTGCAATGTGGAGATATTACTGTTTGTGCATTTACAATATTCATTGATTTTTGCCATTGAAAAACATGTTTTTCATATACCAGAAATGTTTGAAGCTACTGACTGAATGAAAGGAGCTGGCATCTCACTCTCTTTGAATCTTCTTTATCATGCTAGGATTAGCAGGAAAAAGCAAAAAATTTCAGAATTGCACCTTGCAATGTGGAGATATTACTGTTTGTGCATTTACAATATTCATTGATTTTTGCCATTGAAAAACGTTTTTCATATACCAGAAATGTTTGAAGCTACTGACTGAATGAAAGGAGCTGGCATCTCACTCTCTTTGAATCTTCTTTATCATGCTAGGATTAACAGGAAAAAGCAAAAAATTTCAGAATTGCACCTTGCAATGTGGAGATATTACTGTTTGTGCATTTACAATATTCATTGATTTTTGCCATTGAAAAACATGTTTTTCATATACCAGAAATGTTTGAAGCTACTGACTGAATGAAAGGAGCTGGCATCTCACTCTCTTTGAATCTTTATTATGCTAGGATTAACAGGAAAAAGCTAAAAATTTCAGAATTGCACCGTGCAATGTGGAGATATTACTGTTTGTGCATTTACAATATTCATTGATTTTTGCCATTGAAAAACATGTTTTTCATATACCAGAAATGTTTGAAGCTTCTGACTGAATGAAAGGAGCTGGCATCTCACTCTCTTTGAATCTTCTTTATCATGCTAGGATTAGCAGGAAAAAGCAAAAAATTTCAGAATTGCACCTTGCAATGTGGAGATATTACTGTTTGTGCATTTACAATATTCATTGATTTTTGCCATTGAAAAACATGTTTTTCATATACCAGAAATGTTTGAAGCTACTGACTGAATGAAAGGAGCTGGCATCTCACTCTCTTTGAATCTTCTTTATCATGCTAGGATTAACAGGAAAAAGCTAAAAATTTCTGAATTGCACCGTGCAATGTGGAGATATTACTGTTTGTGCATTTACAATATTCATTGATTTTTGCCATTGAAAAACATGTTTTTCATATACCAGAAATGTTTGAAGCTACTGACTGAATGAAAGGAGCTGGCATCTCACTCTCTTTGAATCTTCTTTATCATGCTAGGATTAACAGGAAAAAGCTAAAAATTTCAGAATTGCACCGTGCAATGTGGAGATATTACTGTTTGTGCATTTACAATATTCATTGATTTTTGCCATTGAAAAACATGTTTTTCATATACCAGAAATGTTTGAAGCTACTGACTGAATGAAAGGAGCTGGCATCTCACTCTCTTTGAATCTTCTTTATCATGCTAGGATTAGCAGGAAAAAGCAAAAAATTTCAGAATTGCACCTTGCAATGTGGAGATATTACTGTTTGTGCATTTACAATATTCATTGATTTTTGCCATTGAAAAACATGTTTTTCATATACCAGAAATGTTTGAAGCTACTGACTGAATGAAAGGAGCTGGCATCTCACTCTCTTTGAATCTTCTTTATCATGCTAGGATTAACAGGAAAAAGCAAAAAATTTCAGAATTGCACCTTGCAATGTGGAGATATTACTGTTTGTGCATTTACAATATTCATTGATTTTTGCCATTGAAAAACATGTTTTTCATATACCAGAAATGTTTGAAGCTACTGACTGAATGAAAGGAGCTGGCATCTCACTCTCTTTGAATCTTCTTTATCATGCTAGGATTAACAGGAAAAAGCAAAAAATTTCAGAATTGCACCTTGCAATGTGGAGATATTACTGTGCATTTACAACATTCATTGATTTTTGCCATTGAAAAACATGTTTTTCATATACCAGAAATGTTTGAAGCTACTGACTGAATGAAAGGAGCTGGCATCTCACTCTCTTTGAATCTTCTTTATCATGCTAGGATTAACAGGAAAAAGCTAAAAATTTCAGAATTGCACCGTGCAATGTGGAGATATTACTGTTTGTGCATTTACAATATTCATTGATTTTTGCCATTGAAAAACATGTTTTTCATATACCAGAAATGTTTGAAGCTACTGACTGAATGAAAGGAGCTGGCATCTCACTCTCTTTGAATCTTCTTTATCATGCTAGGATTAACAGGACAAAGCTAAAAATTTCAGAATTGCACCGTGCAATGTGGAGATATTACTGTTTGTGCATTTACAATATTCATTGATTTTTGCCATTGAAAAACATGTTTTTCATATACCAGAAATGTTTGAAGCTACTGACTGAATGAAAGGAGCTGGCATCTCACTCTCTTTGAATCTTCTTTATCATGCTAGGATTAGCAGGAAAAAGCAAAAAATTTCAGAATTGCACCTTGCAATGTGGAGATATTACTGTTTGTGCATTTACAATATTCATTGATTTTTGCCATTGAAAAACATGTTTTTCATATACCAGAAATGTTTGAAGCTACTGACTGAATGAAAGGAGCTGGCATCTCACTCTCTTTGAATCTTCTTTATCATGCTAGGATTAGCAGGAAAATGCAAAAAATTTCAGAATTGCACCTTGCAATGTGGAGATATTACTGTTTGTGCATTTACAATATTCATTGATTTTTGCCATTGAAAAACATGTTTTTCATATACCAGAAATGTTTGAAGCTACTGACTGAATGAAAGGAGCTGGCATCTCACTCTCTTTGAATCTTCTTTATCATGCTAGGATTAGCAGGAAAAAGCAAAAAATTTCAGAATTGCACCTTGCAATGTGGAGATATTACTGTTTGTGCATTTACAATATTCATTGATTTTTGCCATTGAAAAACGTTTTTCATATACCAGAAATGTTTGAAGCTACTGACTGAATGAAAGGAGCTGGCATCTCACTCTCTTTGAATCTTCTTTATCATGCTAGGATTAACAGGAAAAAGCAAAAAATTTCAGAATTGCACCTTGCAATGTGGAGATATTACTGTTTGTGCATTTACAATATTCATTGATTTTTGCCATTGAAAAACATGTTTTTCATATACCAGAAATGTTTGAAGCTACTGACTGAATGAAAGGAGCTGGCATCTCACTCTCTTTGAATCTTCTTTATCATGCTAGGATTAACAGGAAAAAGCTAAAAATTTCAGAATTGCACCGTGCAATGTGGAGATATTACTGTTTGTGCATTTACAATATTCATTGATTTTTGCCATTGAAAAACATGTTTTTCATATACCAGAAATGTTTGAAGCTACTGACTGAATGAAAGGAGCTGGCATCTCACTCTCTTTGAATCTTCTTTATCATGCTAGGATTAACAGGAAAAAGCAAAAAATTTCAGAATTGCACCTTGCAATGTGGAGATATTACTGTTTGTGCATTTACAATATTCATTGATTTTTGCCATTGAAAAACATGTTTTTCATATACCAGAAATGTTTGAAGCTACTGACTGAATGAAAGGAGCTGGCATCTCACTCTCTTTGAATCTTCTTTATCATGCTAGGATTAACAGGAAAAAGCTAAAAATTTCAGAATTGCACCGTGCAATGTGGAGATATTACTGTTTGTGCATTTACAATATTCATTGATTTTTGCCATTGAAAAACATGTTTTTCATATACCAGAAATGTTTGAAGCTTCTGACTGAATGAAAGGAGCTGGCATCTCACTCTCTTTGAATCTTCTTTATCATGCTAGGATTAGCAGGAAAAAGCAAAAAATTTCAGAATTGCACCTTGCAATGTGGAGATATTACTGTTTGTGCATTTACAATATTCATTGATTTTTGCCATTGAAAAACGTTTTTCATATACCAGAAATGTTTGAAGCTACTGACTGAATGAAAGGAGCTGGCATCTCACTCTCTTTGAATCTTCTTTATCATGCTAGGATTAACAGGAAAAAGCAAAAAATTTCAGAATTGCACCTTGCAATGTGGAGATATTACTGTTTGTGCATTTACAATATTCATTGATTTTTGCCATTGAAAAACATGTTTTTCATATACCAGAAATGTTTGAAGCTACTGACTGAATGAAAGGAGCTGGCATCTCACTCTCTTTGAATCTTTATCATGCTAGGATTAACAGGAAAAAGCTAAAAATTTCAGAATTGCACCGTGCAATGTGGAGATATTACTGTTTGTGCATTTACAATATTCATTGATTTTTGCCATTGAAAAACATGTTTTTCATATACCAGAAATGTTTGAAGCTACTGACTGAATGAAAGGAGCTGGCATCTCACTCTCTTTGAATCTTCTTTATCATGCTAGGATTAACAGGAAAAAGCAAAAAATTTCAGAATTGCACCTTGCAATGTGGAGATATTACTGTTTGTGCATTTACAATATTCATTGATTTTTGCCATTGAAAAACATGTTTTTCATATACCAGGAATGTTTGAAGCTACTGACTGAATGAAAGGAGCTGGCATCTCACTCTCTTTGAATCTTCTTTATCATGCTAGGATTAACAGGAAAAAGCTAAAAATTTCAGAATTGCACCGTGCAATGTGGAGATATTACTGTTTGTGCATTTACAATATTCATTGATTTTTGCCATTGAAAAACATGTTTTTCATATACCAGAAATGTTTGAAGCTTCTGACTGAATGAAAGGAGCTGGCATCTCACTCTCTTTGAATCTTCTTTATCATGCTAGGATTAGCAGGAAAAAGCAAAAAATTTCAGAATTGCACCTTGCAATGTGGAGATATTACTGTTTGTGCATTTACAATATTCATTGATTTTTGCCATTGAAAAACATGTTTTTCATATACCAGAAATGTTTGAAGCTACTGACTGAATGAAAGGAGCTGGCATCTCACTCTCTTTGAATCTTCTTTATCATGCTAGGATTAACAGGAAAAAGCTAAAAATTTCTGAATTGCACCGTGCAATGTGGAGATATTACTGTTTGTGCATTTACAATATTCATTGATTTTTGCCATTGAAAAACATGTTTTTCATATACCAGAAATGTTTGAAGCTACTGACTGAATGAAAGGAGCTGGCATCTCACTCTCTTTGAATCTTCTTTATCATGCTAGGATTAACAGGAAAAAGCTAAAAATTTCAGAATTGCACCGTGCAATGTGGAGATATTACTGTTTGTGCATTTACAATATTCATTGATTTTTGCCATTGAAAAACATGTTTTTCATATACCAGAAATGTTTGAAGCTACTGACTGAATGAAAGGAGCTGGCATCTCACTCTCTTTGAATCTTCTTTATCATGCTAGGATTAGCAGGAAAAAGCAAAAAATTTCAGAATTGCACCTTGCAATGTGGAGATATTACTGTTTGTGCATTTACAATATTCATTGATTTTTGCCATTGAAAAACATGTTTTTCATATACCAGAAATGTTTGAAGCTACTGACTGAATGAAAGGAGCTGGCATCTCACTCTCTTTGAATCTTCTTTATCATGCTAGGATTAGCAGGAAAAAGCAAAAAATTTCAGAATTGCACCTTGCAATGTGGAGATATTACTGTTTGTGCATTTACAATATTCATTGATTTTTGCCATTGAAAAACGTTTTTCATATACCAGAAATGTTTGAAGCTACTGACTGAATGAAAGGAGCTGGCATCTCACTCTCTTTGAATCTTCTTTATCATGCTAGGATTAACAGGAAAAAGCAAAAAATTTCAGAATTGCACCTTGCAATGTGGAGATATTACTGTTTGTGCATTTACAATATTCATTGATTTTTGCCATTGAAAAACATGTTTTTCATATACCAGAAATGTTTGAAGCTACTGACTGAATGAAAGGAGCTGGCATCTCACTCTCTTTGAATCTTCTTTATCATGCTAGGATTAACAGGAAAAAGCTAAAAATTTCAGAATTGCACCGTGCAATGTGGAGATATTACTGTTTGTGCATTTACAATATTCATTGATTTTTGCCATTGAAAAACATGTTTTTCATATACCAGAAATGTTTGAAGCTACTGACTGAATGAAAGGAGCTGGCATCTCACTCTCTTTGAATCTTCTTTATCATGCTAGGATTAACAGGAAAAAGCAAAAAATTTCAGAATTGCACCTTGCAATGTGGAGATATTACTGTTTGTGCATTTACAATATTCATTGATTTTTGCCATTGAAAAACATGTTTTTCATATACCAGAAATGTTTGAAGCTACTGACTGAATGAAAGGAGCTGGCATCTCACTCTCTTTGAATCTTCTTTATCATGCTAGGATTAACAGGAAAAAGCTAAAAATTTCAGAATTGCACCGTGCAATGTGGAGATATTACTGTTTGTGCATTTACAATATTCATTGATTTTTGCCATTGAAAAACATGTTTTTCATATACCAGAAATGTTTGAAGCTTCTGACTGAATGAAAGGAGCTGGCATCTCACTCTCTTTGAATCTTCTTTATCATGCTAGGATTAGCAGGAAAAAGCAAAAAATTTCAGAATTGCACCTTGCAATGTGGAGATATTACTGTTTGTGCATTTACAATATTCATTGATTTTTGCCATTGAAAAACGTTTTTCATATACCAGAAATGTTTGAAGCTACTGACTGAATGAAAGGAGCTGGCATCTCACTCTCTTTGAATCTTCTTTATCATGCTAGGATTAACAGGAAAAAGCAAAAAATTTCAGAATTGCACCTTGCAATGTGGAGATATTACTGTTTGTGCATTTACAATATTCATTGATTTTTGCCATTGAAAAACATGTTTTTCATATACCAGAAATGTTTGAAGCTACTGACTGAATGAAAGGAGCTGGCATCTCACTCTCTTTGAATCTTTATCATGCTAGGATTAACAGGAAAAAGCTAAAAATTTCAGAATTGCACCGTGCAATGTGGAGATATTACTGTTTGTGCATTTACAATATTCATTGATTTTTGCCATTGAAAAACATGTTTTTCATATACCAGAAATGTTTGAAGCTACTGACTGAATGAAAGGAGCTGGCATCTCACTCTCTTTGAATCTTCTTTATCATGCTAGGATTAACAGGAAAAAGCAAAAAATTTCAGAATTGCACCTTGCAATGTGGAGATATTACTGTTTGTGCATTTACAATATTCATTGATTTTTGCCATTGAAAAACATGTTTTTCATATACCAGGAATGTTTGAAGCTACTGACTGAATGAAAGGAGCTGGCATCTCACTCTCTTTGAATCTTCTTTATCATGCTAGGATTAACAGGAAAAAGCAAAAAATTTCAGAATTGCACCTTGCAATGTGGAGATATTACTGTTTGTGCATTTACAATATTCATTGATTTTTGCCATTGAAAAACATGTTTTTCATATACCAGAAATGTTTGAAGCTACTGACTGAATGAAAGGAGCTGGCATCTCACTCTCTTTGAATCTTCTTTATCATGCTAGGATTAACAGGAAAAAGCTAAAAATTTCAGAATTGCACCGTGCAATGTGGAGATATTACTGTTTGTGCATTTACAATATTCATTGATTTTTGCCATTGAAAAACATGTTTTTCATATACCAGAAATGTTTGAAGCTTCTGACTGAATGAAAGGAGCTGGCATCTCACTCTCTTTGAATCTTCTTTATCATGCTAGGATTAGCAGGAAAAAGCAAAAAATTTCAGAATTGCACCTTGCAATGTGGAGATATTACTGTTTGTGCATTTACAATATTCATTGATTTTTGCCATTGAAAAACGTTTTTCATATACCAGAAATGTTTGAAGCTACTGACTGAATGAAAGGAGCTGGCATCTCACTCTCTTTGAATCTTCTTTATCATGCTAGGATTAACAGGAAAAAGCAAAAAATTTCAGAATTGCACCTTGCAATGTGGAGATATTACTGTTTGTGCATTTACAATATTCATTGATTTTTGCCATTGAAAAACATGTTTTTCATATACCAGAAATGTTTGAAGCTACTGACTGAATGAAAGGAGCTGGCATCTCACTCTCTTTGAATCTTTATCATGCTAGGATTAACAGGAAAAAGCTAAAAATTTCAGAATTGCACCGTGCAATGTGGAGATATTACTGTTTGTGCATTTACAATATTCATTGATTTTTGCCATTGAAAAACATGTTTTTCATATACCAGAAATGTTTGAAGCTACTGACTGAATGAAAGGAGCTGGCATCTCACTCTCTTTGAATCTTCTTTATCATGCTAGGATTAACAGGAAAAAGCAAAAAATTTCAGAATTGCACCTTGCAATGTGGAGATATTACTGTTTGTGCATTTACAATATTCATTGATTTTTGCCATTGAAAAACATGTTTTTCATATACCAGGAATGTTTGAAGCTACTGACTGAATGAAAGGAGCTGGCATCTCACTCTCTTTGAATCTTCTTTATCATGCTAGGATTAACAGGAAAAAGCTAAAAATTTCAGAATTGCACCGTGCAATGTGGAGATATTACTGTTTGTGCATTTACAATATTCATTGATTTTTGCCATTGAAAAACATGTTTTTCATATACCAGAAATGTTTGAAGCTTCTGACTGAATGAAAGGAGCTGGCATCTCACTCTCTTTGAATCTTCTTTATCATGCTAGGATTAGCAGGAAAAAGCAAAAAATTTCAGAATTGCACCTTGCAATGTGGAGATATTACTGTTTGTGCATTTACAATATTCATTGATTTTTGCCATTGAAAAACATGTTTTTCATATACCAGAAATGTTTGAAGCTACTGACTGAATGAAAGGAGCTGGCATCTCACTCTCTTTGAATCTTCTTTATCATGCTAGGATTAACAGGAAAAAGCTAAAAATTTCTGAATTGCACCGTGCAATGTGGAGATATTACTGTTTGTGCATTTACAATATTCATTGATTTTTGCCATTGAAAAACATGTTTTTCATATACCAGAAATGTTTGAAGCTACTGACTGAATGAAAGGAGCTGGCATCTCACTCTCTTTGAATCTTCTTTATCATGCTAGGATTAACAGGAAAAAGCTAAAAATTTCAGAATTGCACCGTGCAATGTGGAGATATTACTGTTTGTGCATTTACAATATTCATTGATTTTTGCCATTGAAAAACATGTTTTTCATATACCAGAAATGTTTGAAGCTACTGACTGAATGAAAGGAGCTGGCATCTCACTCTCTTTGAATCTTCTTTATCATGCTAGGATTAGCAGGAAAAAGCAAAAAATTTCAGAATTGCACCTTGCAATGTGGAGATATTACTGTTTGTGCATTTACAATATTCATTGATTTTTGCCATTGAAAAACATGTTTTTCATATACCAGAAATGTTTGAAGCTACTGACTGAATGAAAGGAGCTGGCATCTCACTCTCTTTGAATCTTCTTTATCATGCTAGGATTAACAGGAAAAAGCAAAACATTTCAGAATTCCACCTTGCAATGTGGAGATATTACTGTTTGTGCATTTACAATATTCATTGATTTTTGCCATTGAAAAACATGTTTTTCATATACCAGAAATGTTTGAAGCTACTGACTGAATGAAAGGAGCTGGCATCTCACTCTCTTTGAATCTTCTTTATCATGCTAGGATTAACAGGAAAAAGCAAAAAATTTCAGAATTGCACCTTGCAATGTGGAGATATTACTGTGCATTTACAATATTCATTGATTTTTGCCATTGAAAAACATGTTTTTCATATACCAGAAATGTTTGAAGCTACTGACTGAATGAAAGGAGCTGGCATCTCACTCTCTTTGAATCTTCTTTATCATGCTAGGATTAACAGGAAAAAGCTAAAAATTTCAGAATTGCACCGTGCAATGTGGAGATATTACTGTTTGTGCATTTACAATATTCATTGATTTTTGCCATTGAAAAACATGTTTTTCATATACCAGAAATGTTTGAAGCTACTGACTGAATGAAAGGAGCTGGCATCTCACTCTCTTTGAATCTTCTTTATCATGCTAGGATTAACAGGAAAAAGCTAAAAATTTCAGAATTGCACCGTGCAATGTGGAGATATTACTGTTTGTGCATTTACAATATTCATTGATTTTTGCCATTGAAAAACATGTTTTTCATATACCAGAAATGTTTGAAGCTACTGACTGAATGAAAGGAGCTGGCATCTCACTCTCTTTGAATCTTCTTTATCATGCTAGGATTAGCAGGAAAAAGCAAAAAATTTCAGAATTGCACCTTGCAATGTGGAGATATTACTGTTTGTGCATTTACAATATTCATTGATTTTTGCCATTGAAAAACATGTTTTTCATATACCAGAAATGTTTGAAGCTACTGACTGAATGAAAGGAGCTGGCATCTCACTCTCTTTGAATCTTCTTTATCATGCTAGGATTAACAGGAAAAAGCAAAAAATTTCAGAATTGCACCTTGCAATGTGGAGATATTACTGTGCATTTACAATATTCATTGATTTTTGCCATTGAAAAACATGTTTTTCATATACCAGAAATGTTTGAAGCTACTGACTGAATGAAAGGAGCTGGCATCTCACTCTCTTTGAATCTTCTTTATCATGCTAGGATTAACAGGAAAAAGCTAAAAATTTCAGAATTGCACCGTGCAATGTGGAGATATTACTGTTTGTGCATTTACAATATTCATTGATTTTTGCCATTGAAAAACATGTTTTTCATATACCAGAAATGTTTGAAGCTACTGACTGAATGAAAGGAGCTGGCATCTCACTCTCTTTGAATCTTCTTTATCATGCTAGGATTAACAGGACAAAGCTAAAAATTTCAGAATTGCACCGTGCAATGTGGAGATATTACTGTTTGTGCATTTACAATATTCATTGATTTTTGCCATTGAAAAACATGTTTTTCATATACCAGAAATGTTTGAAGCTACTGACTGAATGAAAGGAGCTGGCATCTCACTCTCTTTGAATCTTCTTTATCATGCTAGGATTAGCAGGAAAAAGCAAAAAATTTCAGAATTGCACCTTGCAATGTGGAGATATTACTGTTTGTGCATTTACAATATTCATTGATTTTTGCCATTGAAAAACATGTTTTTCATATACCAGAAATGTTTGAAGCTACTGACTGAATGAAAGGAGCTGGCATCTCACTCTCTTTGAATCTTCTTTATCATGCTAGGATTAGCAGGAAAAAGCAAAAAATTTCAGAATTGCACCTTGCAATGTGGAGATATTACTGTTTGTGCATTTACAATATTCATTGATTTTTGCCATTGAAAAACATGTTTTTCATATACCAGAAATGTTTGAAGCTACTGACTGAATGAAAGGAGCTGGCATCTCACTCTCTTTGAATCTTCTTTATCATGCTAGGATTAACAGGAAAAAGCTAAAAATTTCTGAATTGCACCGTGCAATGTGGAGATATTACTGTTTGTGCATTTACAATATTCATTGATTTTTGCCATTGAAAAACATGTTTTTCATATACCAGAAATGTTTGAAGCTACTGACTGAATGAAAGGAGCTGGCATCTCACTCTCTTTGAATCTTCTTTATCATGCTAGGATTAACAGGAAAAAGCTAAAAATTTCAGAATTGCACCGTGCAATGTGGAGATATTACTGTTTGTGCATTTACAATATTCATTGATTTTTGCCATTGAAAAACATGTTTTTCATATACCAGAAATGTTTGAAGCTACTGACTGAATGAAAGGATCTGGCATCTCACTCTCTTTGAATCTTCTTTATCATGCTAGGATTAACAGGAAAAAGCAAAAAATTTCAGAATTGCACCTTGCAATGTGGAGATATTACTGTTTGTGCATTTACAATATTCATTGATTTTTGCCATTGAAAAACATGTTTTTCATATACCAGAAATGTTTGAAGCTACTGACTGAATGAAAGGAGCTGGCATCTCACTCTCTTTGAATCTTCTTTATCATGCTAGGATTAACAGGAAAAAGCAAAAAATTTCAGAATTGCACCTTGCAATGTGGAGATATTACTGTGCATTTACAATATTCATTGATTTTTGCCATTGAAAAACATGTTTTTCATATACCAGAAATGTTTGAAGCTACTGACTGAATGAAAGGAGCTGGCATCTCACTCTCTTTGAATCTTCTTTATCATGCTAGGATTAACAGGAAAAAGCTAAAAATTTCAGAATTGCACCGTGCAATGTGGAGATATTACTGTTTGTGCATTTACAATATTCATTGATTTTTGCCATTGAAAAACATGTTTTTCATATACCAGAAATGTTTGAAGCTACTGACTGAATGAAAGGAGCTGGCATCTCACTCTCTTTGAATCTTCTTTATCATGCTAGGATTAACAGGACAAAGCTAAAAATTTCAGAATTGCACCGTGCAATGTGGAGATATTACTGTTTGTGCATTTACAATATTCATTGATTTTTGCCATTGAAAAACATGTTTTTCATATACCAGAAATGTTTGAAGCTACTGACTGAATGAAAGGAGCTGGCATCTCACTCTCTTTGAATCTTCTTTATCATGCTAGGATTAGCAGGAAAAAGCAAAAAATTTCAGAATTGCACCTTGCAATGTGGAGATATTACTGTTTGTGCATTTACAATATTCATTGATTTTTGCCATTGAAAAACATGTTTTTCATATACCAGAAATGTTTGAAGCTACTGACTGAATGAAAGGAGCTGGCATCTCACTCTCTTTGAATCTTCTTTATCATGCTAGGATTAGCAGGAAAAAGCAAAAAATTTCAGAATTGCACCTTGCAATGTGGAGATATTACTGTTTGTGCATTTACAATATTCATTGATTTTTGCCATTGAAAAACATGTTTTTCATATACCAGAAATGTTTGAAGCTACTGACTGAATGAAAGGAGCTGGCATCTCACTCTCTTTGAATCTTCTTTATCATGCTAGGATTAACAGGAAAAAGCAAAAAATTTCAGAATTGCACCTTGCAATGTGGAGATATTACTGTTTGTGCATTTACAATATTCATTGATTTTTGCCATTGAAAAACATGTTTTTCATATACCAGAAATGTTTGAAGCTACTGACTGAATGAAAGGAGCTGGCATCTCACTCTCTTTGAATCTTCTTTATCATGCTAGGATTAGCAGGAAAAAGCAAAAAATTTCAGAATTGCACCTTGCAATGTGGAGATATTACTGTTTGTGCATTTACAATATTCATTGATTTTTGCCATTGAAAAACATGTTTTTCATATACCAGAAATGTTTGAAGCTACTGACTGAATGAAAGGAGCTGGCATCTCACTCTCTTTGAATCTTCTTTATCATGCTAGGATTAACAGGAAAAAGCTAAAAATTTCAGAATTGCACCGTGCAATGTGGAGATATTACTGTTTGTGCATTTACAATATTCATTGATTTTTGCCATTGAAAAACATGTTTTTCATATACCAGAAATGTTTGAAGCTACTGACTGAATGAAAGGAGCTGGCATCTCACTCTCTTTGAATCTTCTTTGTCATGCTAGGATTAGCAGGAAAAAGCAAAAAATTTCAGAATTGCACCTTGCAATGTGGAGATATTACTGTTTGTGCATTTACAATATTCATTGATTTTTGCCATTGAAAAACGTTTTTCATATACCAGAAATGTTTGAAGCTACTGACTGAATGAAAGGAGCTGGCATCTCACTCTCTTTGAATCTTCTTTATCATGCTAGGATTAACAGGAAAAAGCAAAAAATTTCAGAATTGCACCTTGCAATGTGGAGATATTACTGTTTGTGCATTTACAATATTCATTGATTTTTGCCATTGAAAAACATGTTTTTCATATACCAGAAATGTTTGAAGCTACTGACTGAATGAAAGGAGCTGGCATCTCACTCTCTTTGAATCTTCTTTATCATGCTAGGATTAACAGGAAAAAGCTAAAAATTTCAGAATTGCACCGTGCAATGTGGAGATATTACTGTTTGTGCATTTACAATATTCATTGATTTTTGCCATTGAAAAACATGTTTTTCATATACCAGAAATGTTTGAAGCTACTGACTGAATGAAAGGAGCTGGCATCTCACTCTCTTTGAATCTTCTTTATCATGCTAGGATTAACAGGAAAAAGCAAAAAATTTCAGAATTGCACCTTGCAATGTGGAGATATTACTGTTTGTGCATTTACAATATTCATTGATTTTTGCCATTGAAAAACATGTTTTTCATATACCAGAAATGTTTGAAGCTACTGACTGAATGAAAGGAGCTGGCATCTCACTCTCTTTGAATCTTCTTTATCATGCTAGGATTAACAGGAAAAAGCTAAAAATTTCAGAATTGCACCGTGCAATGTGGAGATATTACTGTTTGTGCATTTACAATATTCATTGATTTTTGCCATTGAAAAACATGTTTTTCATATACCAGAAATGTTTGAAGCTTCTGACTGAATGAAAGGAGCTGGCATCTCACTCTCTTTGAATCTTCTTTATCATGCTAGGATTAGCAGGAAAAAGCAAAAAATTTCAGAATTGCACCTTGCAATGTGGAGATATTACTGTTTGTGCATTTACAATATTCATTGATTTTTGCCATTGAAAAACGTTTTTCATATACCAGAAATGTTTGAAGCTACTGACTGAATGAAAGGAGCTGGCATCTCACTCTCTTTGAATCTTCTTTATCATGCTAGGATTAACAGGAAAAAGCAAAAAATTTCAGAATTGCACCTTGCAATGTGGAGATATTACTGTTTGTGCATTTACAATATTCATTGATTTTTGCCATTGAAAAACATGTTTTTCATATACCAGAAATGTTTGAAGCTACTGACTGAATGAAAGGAGCTGGCATCTCACTCTCTTTGAATCTTTATCATGCTAGGATTAACAGGAAAAAGCTAAAAATTTCAGAATTGCACCGTGCAATGTGGAGATATTACTGTTTGTGCATTTACAATATTCATTGATTTTTGCCATTGAAAAACATGTTTTTCATATACCAGAAATGTTTGAAGCTACTGACTGAATGAAAGGAGCTGGCATCTCACTCTCTTTGAATCTTCTTTATCATGCTAGGATTAACAGGAAAAAGCAAAAAATTTCAGAATTGCACCTTGCAATGTGGAGATATTACTGTTTGTGCATTTACAATATTCATTGATTTTTGCCATTGAAAAACATGTTTTTCATATACCAGAAATGTTTGAAGCTACTGACTGAATGAAAGGAGCTGGCATCTCACTCTCTTTGAATCTTCTTTATCATGCTAGGATTAACAGGAAAAAGCTAAAAATTTCAGAATTGCACCGTGCAATGTGGAGATATTACTGTTTGTGCATTTACAATATTCATTGATTTTTGCCATTGAAAAACATGTTTTTCATATACCAGAAATGTTTGAAGCTTCTGACTGAATGAAAGGAGCTGGCATCTCACTCTCTTTGAATCTTCTTTATCATGCTAGGATTAGCAGGAAAAAGCAAAAAATTTCAGAATTGCACCTTGCAATGTGGAGATATTACTGTTTGTGCATTTACAATATTCATTGATTTTTGCCATTGAAAAACATGTTTTTCATATACCAGAAATGTTTGAAGCTACTGACTGAATGAAAGGAGCTGGCATCTCACTCTCTTTGAATCTTCTTTATCATGCTAGGATTAACAGGAAAAAGCTAAAAATTTCTGAATTGCACCGTGCAATGTGGAGATATTACTGTTTGTGCATTTACAATATTCATTGATTTTTGCCATTGAAAAACATGTTTTTCAATACCAGAAATGTTTGAAGCTACTGACTGAATGAAAGGAGCTGGCATCTCACTCTCTTTGAATCTTCTTTATCATGCTAGGATTAACAGGAAAAGGCTAAAAATTTCAGAATTGCACCGTGCAATGTGGAGATATTACTGTTTGTGCATTTACAATATTCATTGATTTTTGCCATTGAAAAACATGTTTTTCATATACCAGAAATGTTTGAAGCTACTGACTGAATGAAAGGAGCTGGCATCTCACTCTCTTTGAATCTTCTTTATCATGCTAGGATTAGCAGGAAAAAGCAAAAAAATTCAGAATTGCACCTTGCAATGTGGAGATATTACTGTTTGTGCATTTACAATATTCATTGATTTTTGCCATTGAAAAACATGTTTTTCATATACCAGAAATGTTTGAAGCTACTGACTGAATGAAAGGAGCTGGCATCTCACTCTCTTTGAATCTTCTTTATCATGCTAGGATTAACAGGAAAAAGCAAAAAATTTCAGAATTGCACCTTGCAATGTGGAGATATTACTGTGCATTTACAATATTCATTGATTTTTTGCCATTGAAAAACATGTTTTTCATATACCAGAAATGTTTGAAGCTACTGACTGAATGAAAGGAGCTGGCATCTCACTCTCTTTGAATCTTCTTTATCATGCTAGGATTAACAGGAAAAAGCAAAAAATTTCAGAATTGCACCTTGCAATGTGGAGATATTACTGTGCATTTACAATATTCATTGATTTTTGCCATTGAAAAACATGTTTTTCATATACCAGAAATGTTTGAAGCTACTGACTGAATGAAAGGAGCTGGCATCTCACTCTCTTTGAATCTTCTTTATCATGCTAGGATTAACAGGAAAAAGCTAAAAATTTCAGAATTGCACCGTGCAATGTGGAGATATTACTGTTTGTGCATTTACAATATTCATTGATTTTTGCCATTGAAAACATGTTTTTCATATACCAGAAATGTTTGAAGCTACTGACTGAATGAAAGGAGCTGGCATCTCACTCTCTTTGAATCTTCTTTATCATGCTAGGATTAACAGGACAAAGCTAAAAATTTCAGAATTGCACCGTGCAATGTGGAGATATTACTGTTTGTGCATTTACAATATTCATTGATTTTTGCCATTGAAAAACATGTTTTTCATATACCAGAAATGTTTGAAGCTACTGACTGAATGAAAGGAGCTGGCATCTCACTCTCTTTGAATCTTCTTTATCATGCTAGGATTAGCAGGAAAAAGCAAAAAATTTCAGAATTGCACCTTGCAATGTGGAGATATTACTGTTTGTGCATTTACAATATTCATTGATTTTTGCCATTGAAAAACATGTTTTTCATATACCAGAAATGTTTGAAGCTACTGACTGAATGAAAGGAGCTGGCATCTCACTCTCTTTGAATCTTCTTTATCATGCTAGGATTAGCAGGAAAAAGCAAAAAATTTCAGAATTGCACCTTGCAATGTGGAGATATTACTGTTTGTGCATTTACAATATTCATTGATTTTTGCCATTGAAAAACATGTTTTTCATATACCAGAAATGTTTGAAGCTACTGACTGAATGAAAGGAGCTGGCATCTCACTCTCTTTGAATCTTCTTTATCATGCTAGGATTAGCAGGAAAAAGCAAAAAATTTCAGAATTGCACCTTGCAATGTGGAGATATTACTGTTTGTGCATTTACAATATTCATTGATTTTTGCCATTGAAAAACGTTTTTCATATACCAGAAATGTTTGAAGCTACTGACTGAATGAAAGGAGCTGGCATCTCACTCTCTTTGAATCTTCTTTATCATGCTAGGATTAACAGGAAAAAGCAAAAAATTTCAGAATTGCACCTTGCAATGTGGAGATATTACTGTTTGTGCATTTACAATATTCATTGATTTTTGCCATTGAAAAACATGTTTTTCATATACCAGAAATGTTTGAAGCTACTGACTGAATGAAAGGAGCTGGCATCTCACTCTCTTTGAATCTTCTTTATCATGCTAGGATTAACAGGAAAAAGCTAAAAATTTCAGAATTGCACCGTGCAATGTGGAGATATTACTGTTTGTGCATTTACAATATTCATTGATTTTTGCCATTGAAAAACATGTTTTTCATATACCAGAAATGTTTGAAGCTACTGACTGAATGAAAGGAGCTGGCATCTCACTCTCTTTGAATCTTCTTTATCATGCTAGGATTAACAGGAAAAAGCAAAAAATTTCAGAATTGCACCTTGCAATGTGGAGATATTACTGTTTGTGCATTTACAATATTCATTGATTTTTGCCATTGAAAAACATGTTTTTCATATACCAGAAATGTTTGAAGCTACTGACTGAATGAAAGGAGCTGGCATCTCACTCTCTTTGAATCTTCTTTATCATGCTAGGATTAACAGGAAAAAGCTAAAAATTTCAGAATTGCACCGTGCAATGTGGAGATATTACTGTTTGTGCATTTACAATATTCATTGATTTTTGCCATTGAAAAACATGTTTTTCATATACCAGAAATGTTTGAAGCTACTGACTGAATGAAAGGAGCTGGCATCTCACTCTCTTTGAATCTTCTTTATCATGCTAGGATTAGCAGGAAAAAGCAAAAAATTTCAGAATTGCACCTTGCAATGTGGAGATATTACTGTTTGTGCATTTACAATATTCATTGATTTTTGCCATTGAAAAACATGTTTTTCATATACCAGAAATGTTTGAAGCTACTGACTGAATGAAAGGAGCTGGCATCTCACTCTCTTTGAATCTTCTTTATCATGCTAGGATTAACAGGAAAAAGCAAAAAATTTCAGAATTGCACCTTGCAATGTGGAGATATTACTGTTTGTGCATTTACAATATTCATTGATTTTTGCCATTGAAAAACATGTTTTTCATATACCAGAAATGTTTGAAGCTACTGACTGAATGAAAGGAGCTGGCATCTCACTCTCTTTGAATCTTCTTTATCATGCTAGGATTAACAGGAAAAAGCTAAAAATTTCAGAATTGCACCGTGCAATGTGGAGATATTACTGTTTGTGCATTTACAATATTCATTGATTTTTGCCATTGAAAAACATGTTTTTCATATACCAGAAATGTTTGAAGCTAATGACTGAATGAAAGGAGCTGGCATCTCACTCTCTTTGAATCTTCTTTATCATGCTAGGATTAACAGGAAAAAGCTAAAAATTTCAGAATTGCACCGTGCAATGTGGAGATATTACTGTTTGTGCATTTACAATATTCATTGATTTTTGCCATTGAAAAACATGTTTTTCATATACCAGAAATGTTTGAAGCTACTGACTGAATGAAAGGAGCTGGCCATCTCACTCTCTTTGAATCTTCTTTATCATGCTAGGATTAGCAGGAAAAAGCAAAAAATTTCAGAATTGCACCTTGCAATGTGGAGATATTACTGTTTGTGCATTTACAATATTCATTGATTTTTGCCATTGAAAAACATGTTTTTCATATACCAGAAATGTTTGAAGCTACTGACTGAATGAAAGGAGCTGGCATCTCACTCTCTTTGAATCTTCTTTATCATGCTAGGATTAACAGGAAAAAGCAAAAAATTTCAGAATTGCACCTTGCAATGTGGAGATATTACTGTTTGTGCATTTACAATATTCATTGATTTTTGCCATTGAAAAACATGTTTTTCATATACCAGAAATGTTTGAAGCTACTGACTGAATGAAAGGAGCTGGCATCTCACTCTCTTTGAATCTTTATCATGCTAGGATTAACAGGAAAAAGCTAAAAATTTCAGAATTGCACCGTGCAATGTGGAGATATTACTGTTTGTGCATTTACAATATTCATTGATTTTTGCCATTGAAAAACATGTTTTTCATATACCAGAAATGTTTGAAGCTACTGACTGAATGAAAGGAGCTGGCATCTCACTCTCTTTGAATCTTTATCATGCTAGGATTAACAGGAAAAAGCTAAAAATTTCAGAATTGCACCGTGCAATGTGGAGATATTACTGTTTGTGCATTTACAATATTCATTGATTTTTGCCATTGAAAAACATGTTTTTCATATACCAGAAATGTTTGAAGCTACTGACTGAATGAAAGGAGCTGGCATCTCACTCTCTTTGAATCTTCTTTATCATGCTAGGATTAGCAGGAAAAAGCAAAAAATTTCAGAATTTCACCTTGCAATGTGGAGATATTACTGTTTGTGCATTTACAATATTCATTGATTTTTGCCATTGAAAAACATGTTTTTCATATACCAGAAATGTTTGAAGCTACTGACTGAATGAAAGGAGCTGGCATCTCACTCTCTTTGAATCTTCTTTATCATGCTAGGATTAACAGGAAAAAGCAAAAAATTTCAGAATTGCACCTTGCAATGTGGAGATATTACTGTTTGTGCATTTACAATATTCATTGATTTTTGCCATTGAAAAACATGTTTTTCATATACCAGAAATGTTTGAAGCTACTGACTGAATGAAAGGAGCTGGCATCTCACTCTCTTTGAATCTTCTTTATCATGCTAGGATTAACAGGAAAAAGCTAAAAATTTCAGAATTGCACCGTGCAATGTGGAGATATTACTGTTTGTGCATTTACAATATTCATTGATTTTTGCCATTGAAAAACATGTTTTTCATATACCAGAAATGTTTGAAGCTACTGACTGAATGAAAGGAGCTGGCATCTCACTCTCTTTGAATCTTCTTTATCATGCTAGGATTAGCAGGAAAAAGCAAAAAATTTCAGAATTGCACCTTGCAATGTGGAGATATTACTGTGCATTTACAATATTCATTGATTTTTGCCATTGAAAAACATGTTTTTCATATACCAGAAATGTTTGAAGCTACTGACTGAATGAAAGGAGCTGGCATCTCACTCTCTTTGAATCTTCTTTATCATGCTAGGATTAAGAGGAAAAAGCTAAAAATTTCAGAATTGCACCGTGCAATGTGGAGATATTACTGTTTGTGCATTTACAATATTCATTGATTTTTGCCATTGAAAAACATGTTTTTCATATACCAGAAATGTTTGAAGCTACTGACTGAATGAAAGGAGCTGGCATCTCACTCTCTTTGAATCTTCTTTATCATGCTAGGATTAACAGGACAAAGCTAAAAATTTCAGAATTGCACCGTGCAATGTGGAGATATTACTGTTTGTGCATTTACAATATTCATTGATTTTTGCCATTGAAAAACATGTTTTTCATATACCAGAAATGTTTGAAGCTACTGACTGAATGAAAGGAGCTGGCATCTCACTCTCTTTGAATCTTCTTTATCATGCTAGGATTAGCAGGAAAAAGCAAAAAATTTCAGAATTGCACCTTGCAATGTGGAGATATTACTGTTTGTGCATTTACAATATTCATTGATTTTTGCCATTGAAAAACATGTTTTTCATATACCAGAAATGTTTGAAGCTACTGACTGAATGAAAGGAGCTGGCATCTCACTCTCTTTGAATCTTCTTTATCATGCTAGGATTAGCAGGAAAAAGCAAAAAATTTCAGAATTGCACCTTGCAATGTGGAGATATTACTGTTTGTGCATTTACAATATTCATTGATTTTTGCCATTGAAAAACATGTTTTTCATATACCAGAAATGTTTGAAGCTACTGACTGAATGAAAGGAGCTGGCATCTCACTCTCTTTGAATCTTCTTTATCATGCTAGGATTAACAGGAAAAAGCAAAAAATTTCAGAATTGCACCTTGCAATGTGGAGATATTACTGTTTGTGCATTTACAATATTCATTGATTTTTGCCATTGAAAAACATGTTTTTCATATACCAGAAATGTTTGAAGCTACTGACTGAATGAAAGGAGCTGGCATCTCACTCTCTTTGAATCTTATTTATCATGCTAGGATTAGCAGGAAAAAGCAAAAAATTTCAGAATTTCACCTTGCAATGTGGAGATATTACTGTTTGTGCATTTACAATATTCATTGATTTTTGCCATTGAAAAACATGTTTTTCATATACCAGAAATGTTTGAAGCTACTGACTGAATGAAAGGAGCTGGCATCTCACTCTCTTTGAATCTTCTTTATCATGCTAGGATTAACAGGAAAAAGCAAAAAATTTCAGAATTGCACCTTGCAATGTGGAGATATTACTGTTTGTGCATTTACAATATTCATTGATTTTTGCCATTGAAAAACATGTTTTTCATATACCAGAAATGTTTGAAGCTACTGACTGAATGAAAGGAGCTGGCATCTCACTCTCTTTGAATCTTCTTTATCATGCTAGGATTAACAGGAAAAAGCTAAAAATTTCAGAATTGCACCGTGCAATGTGGAGATATTACTGTTTGTGCATTTACAATATTCATTGATTTTTGCCATTGAAAAACATGTTTTTCATATACCAGAAATGTTTGAAGCTACTGACTGAATGAAAGGAGCTGGCATCTCACTCTCTTTGAATCTTCTTTATCATGCTAGGATTAGCAGGAAAAAGCAAAAAATTTCAGAATTGCACCTTGCAATGTGGAGATATTACTGTGCATTTACAATATTCATTGATTTTTGCCATTGAAAAACATGTTTTTCATATACCAGAAATGTTTGAAGCTACTGACTGAATGAAAGGAGCTGGCATCTCACTCTCTTTGAATCTTCTTTATCATGCTAGGATTAACAGGAAAAAGCTAAAAATTTCAGAATTGCACCGTGCAATGTGGAGATATTACTGTTTGTGCATTTACAATATTCATTGATTTTTGCCATTGAAAAACATGTTTTTCATATACCAGAAATGTTTGAAGCTACTGACTGAATGAAAGGAGCTGGCATCTCACTCTCTTTGAATATTCTTTATCATGCTAGGATTAACAGGACAAAGCTAAAAATTTCAGAATTGCACCGTGCAATGTGGAGATATTACTGTTTGTGCATTTACAATATTCATTGATTTTTGCCATTGAAAAACATGTTTTTCATATACCAGAAATGTTTGAAGCTACTGACTGAATGAAAGGAGCTGGCATCTCACTCTCTTTGAATCTTCTTTATCATGCTAGGATTAGCAGGAAAAAGCAAAAAATTTCAGAATTGCACCTTGCAATGTGGAGATATTACTGTTTGTGCATTTACAATATTCATTGATTTTTGCCATTGAAAAACATGTTTTTCATATACCAGAAATGTTTGAAGCTACTGACTGAATGAAAGGAGCTGGCATCTCACTCTCTTTGAATCTTCTTTATCATGCTAGGATTAGCAGGAAAAAGCAAAAAATTTCAGAATTGCACCTTGCAATGTGGAGATATTACTGTTTGTGCATTTACAATATTCATTGATTTTTGCCATTGAAAAACATGTTTTTCATATACCAGAAATGTTTGAAGCTACTGACTGAATGAAAGGAGCTGGCATCTCACTCTCTTTGAATCTTCTTTATCATGCTAGGATTAACAGGAAAAAGCAAAAAATTTCAGAATTGCACCTTGCAATGTGGAGATATTACTGTTTGTGCATTTACAATATTCATTGATTTTTGCCATTGAAAAACATGTTTTTCATATACCAGAAATGTTTGAAGCTACTGACTGAATGAAAGGAGCTGGCATCTCACTCTCTTTGAATCTTCTTTATCATGCTAGGATTAGCAGGAAAAAGCAAAAAATTTCAGAATTGCACCTTGCAATGTGGAGATATTACTGTTTGTGCATTTACAATATTCATTGATTTTTGCCATTGAAAAACATGTTTTTCATATACCAGAAATGTTTGAAGCTACTGACTGAATGAAAGGAGCTGGCATCTCACTCTCTTTGAATCTTCTTTATCATGCTAGGATTAACAGGAAAAAGCTAAAAATTTCAGAATTGCTCCGGGCAATGTGGAGATATTACTGTTTGTGCATTTACAATATTCATTGATTTTTGCCATTGAAAAACATGTTTTTCATATACCAGAAATGTTTGAAGCTACTGACTGAATGAAAGGAGCTGGCATCTCACTCTCTTTGAATCTTCTTTATCATGCTAGGATTAACAGGAAAAAGCTAAAAATTTCAGAATTGCACCGTGCAATGTGGAGATATTACTGTTTGTGCATTTACAATATTCATTGATTTTTGCCATTGAAAAACATGTTTTTCATATACCAGAAATGTTTGAAGCTACTGACTGAATGAAAGGAGCTGGCATCTCACTCTCTTTGAATCTTCTTTATCATGCTAGGATTAGCAGGAAAAAGCAAAAAATTTCAGAATTGCACCTTGCAATGTGGAGATATTACTGTTTGTGCATTTACAATATTCATTGATTTTTGCCATTGAAAAACATGTTTTTCATATACCAGAAATGTTTGAAGCTACTGACTGAATGAAAGGAGCTGGCATCTCACTCTCTTTGAATCTTCTTTATCATGCTAGGATTAACAGGAAAAAGCAAAAAATTTCAGAATTGCACCTTGCAATGTGGAGATATTACTGTTTGTGCATTTACAATATTCATTGATTTTTGCCATTGAAAAACATGTTTTTCATATACCAGAAATGTTTGAAGCTACTGACTGAATGAAAGGAGCTGGCATCTCACTCTCTTTGAATCTTCTTTATCATGCTAGGATTAGCAGGAAAAAGCAAAAAATTTCAGAATTGCACCTTGCAATGTGGAGATATTACTGTTTGTGCATTTACAATATTCATTGATTTTTGCCATTGAAAAACATGTTTTTCATATACCAGAAATGTTTGAAGCTACTGACTGAATGAAAGGAGCTGGCATCTCACTCTCTTTGAATCTTCTTTATCATGCTAGGATTAACAGGAAAAAGCTAAAAATTTCAGAATTGCACCGTGCAATGTGGAGATATTACTGTTTGTGCATTTACAATATTCATTGATTTTTGCCATTGAAAAACATGTTTTTCATATACCAGAAATGTTTGAAGCTACTGACTGAATGAAAGGAGCTGGCATCTCACTCTCTTTGAATCTTCTTTATCATGCTAGGATTAACAGGACAAAGCTAAAAATTTCAGAATTGCACCGTGCAATGTGGAGATATTACTGTTTGTGCATTTACAATATTCATTGATTTTTGCCATTGAAAAACATGTTTTTCATATACCAGAAATGTTTGAAGCTACTGACTGAATGAAAGGAGCTGGCATCTCACTCTCTTTGAATCTTCTTTATCATGCTAGGATTAGCAGGAAAAAGCAAAAAATTTCAGAATTGCACCTTGCAATGTGGAGATATTACTGTTTGTGCATTTACAATATTCATTGATTTTTGCCATTGAAAAACATGTTTTTCATATACCAGAAATGTTTGAAGCTACTGACTGAATGAAAGGAGCTGGCATCTCACTCTCTTTGAATCTTCTTTATCATGCTAGGATTAGCAGGAAAAAGCAAAAAATTTCAGAATTGCACCTTGCAATGTGGAGATATTACTGTTTGTGCATTTACAATATTCATTGATTTTTGCCATTGAAAAACATGTTTTTCATATACCAGAAATGTTTGAAGCTACTGACTGAATGAAAGGAGCTGGCATCTCACTCTCTTTGAATCTTCTTTATCATGCTAGGATTAACAGGAAAAAGCAAAAAATTTCAGAATTGCACCTTGCAATGTGGAGATATTACTGTTTGTGCATTTACAATATTCATTGATTTTTGCCATTGAAAAACATGTTTTTCATATACCAGAAATGTTTGAAGCTACTGACTGAATGAAAGGAGCTGGCATCTCACTCTCTTTGAATCTTCTTTATCATGCTAGGATTAGCAGGAAAAAGCAAAAAATTTCAGAATTGCACCTTGCAATGTGGAGATATTACTGTTTGTGCATTTACAATATTCATTGATTTTTGCCATTGAAAAACATGTTTTTCATATACCAGAAATGTTTGAAGCTACTGACTGAATGAAAGGAGCTGGCATCTCACTCTCTTTGAATCTTCTTTATCATGCTAGGATTAACAGGAAAAAGCTAAAAATTTCAGAATTGCACCGGGCAATGTGGAGATATTACTGTTTGTGCATTTACAAAATTCATTGATTTTTGCCATTGAAAAACATGTTTTTCATATACCAGAAATGTTTGAAGCTACTGACTGAATGAAAGGAGCTGGCATCTCACTCTCTTTGAATCTTCTTTATCATGCTAGGATTAACAGGAAAAAGCTAAAAATTTCAGAATTGCACCGTGCAATGTGGAGATATTACTGTTTGTGCATTTACAATATTCATTGATTTTTGCCATTGAAAAACATGTTTTCATATACCAGAAATGTTTGAAGCTACTGACTGAATGAAAGGAGCTGGCATCTCACTCTCTTTGAATCTTCTTTATCATGCTAGGATTAGCAGGAAAAAGCAAAAAATTTCAGAATTGCACCTTGCAATGTGGAGATATTACTGTTTGTGCATTTACAATATTCATTGATTTTTGCCATTGAAAAACATGTTTTTCATATACCAGAAATGTTTGAAGCTACTGACTGAATGAAAGGAGCTGGCATCTCACTCTCTTTGAATCTTCTTTATCATGCTAGGATTAACAGGAAAAAGCAAAAAATTTCAGAATTGCACCTTGCAATGTGGAGATATTACTGTTTGTGCATTTACAATATTCATTGATTTTTGCCATTGAAAAACA